>NC_087200.1:117633350-117640850 GCF_015104395.2 Macrobrachium nipponense | reverse complement strand
ATGGACCAGCAAGTGATAGCGAACTTTAAGAAGCTGTTACACGAAACATCTTTTCAAGAGATGTTTCGACATACCGATACCACAAAACCCACCTTGCATCAATTTTGGAAGGAGCATTTCGATATCGTCATTTGCATCCGGACTCATGACCTAGCTTGGCAGGAGGTTTCGAGGCGAACCTTGAATTCCTCGTGGAGGAAACTCTGGGCCTGATGCCGTATCCGCCAGAGGACTTCGAGGGATTCGACGTGGGCGAAGCTGGTACTGGCATAGTCAGAAACAGTTGATGATCCCGAAACTGTTTTGGAACCAGATCTTGACGAGATCGTTGACACTCGGCAAGTCCATGGGGCTGGTCGTCAACGAGGACGACATCAACGACCTTCTCGAGGAGCACCAAGAGGAGCTACGACGGATGACCTGAAGGAGTTTGGAGGCCATGCACTTAACGTCGTTCAAGAGGAGTTCTCTGGCAGCGGCGAGAAGAGGAGGAGGAGGAGCCTATGACAACGGCAGAATTAAGGATATTCTAGGCACTTTTCATAACGTGCAATTGTTTATCGAAAAAAGACACCCCGAAAAGGCTCACACAGGTCGTATGCTTGCGCAGTTCGATGACGTTTGCTTGAGTCGTTTCAGGAACATTGTGAAAAGTAGCAGAAGCAATCTTCCTTGGATCGTATTTTTTAAAGAGGCCTTCAGCATTAGCAGGAGTAAGCAAAAAGGAAGAACCAAGTGAATAAAAAACAGAAAGTTGAAAGCAAAAAGGAAGAAACCAAGTAATGAAAAACAGAACGTTGAAAGTGGTGTATGAAGTTAAAATTCTGTATATATATAAAAAAAAAAACTACGTAAAAGTAAAAAAAAAGGTAAAGATATAAAAAAAAAAAAAAATTTTTTTATGTAATTTCTATATTTTTGTAAGTTAAGTGTTACAGTTTTGTTAAGGTGTTTCGTTAATTTTAGTTTTATGGTTTTCCTTAAATTTTTTGTGTTTTCGTAAAGTTAAGTGTATGTACGTACGTACGTTATCTGCCTTTTGTCCTCCTCCTCCTCAGCCGCCACTATCGGAGATAGCCTCACTCGAAAGGTAAGCTTCCACATTTTACGTTACAGTAATAATATTTTCTTGTACACTAATATACACTTTATTACAGGTTTTCATATAATTAGGTATTGATGGTATTCAATTGTCCAAATTGTTGTAGTATTTCATTGTTTATAGGTCAATTTAGCTTTTATTATGAAATTTAATGGGGTGTTTTTGGAGGGCTTGGAACGGATTAGCCATTTTACATGTAAAATGTGTTCCAAGATACGAAAAACTCATTATACGAAGGCCGCCTCGGAACGGATTAATTTTGTATCTCGAGGTACCACTATATATATATGTATATACATATATATATATAATTTGTATATGTATATATATATATATATATATATATATATATATATATATATATATATATATATATATAGTATATACATATACATATATGTATATATATATATACATATAGTATATATATGTGATATATATTATTTATATATATATATATATATATATATATATATATATATATATATATATATATATATATATATATATATATATATGTATGTATGTATGTGTATATATAATATATATATATATATATATATATATATATATATATATATATATATGTATATATATATATATATATATACACATATATATTATATATATATATATAATATATATATATATAATATATATATATATATAATATATATATATATACATCATACATACTATATATATATATATATATATATATATATATATATATATATATATAATATATATATATATATATATATATATCGAGCTACAATGTCCTTTATATCTAATTCGCTCTACCTCGGAATTAATATATTTTCATATATGCTTAACCGAAGGGGAATTTTTTTCTCGATAATAGATTTGCCTGGACCAGGGCGCGAACCTATGGATCCTTTCAAACCCAGGAACGTCAGTGAAGCTTTTCCTACTACACCACCGCGGTGGGTGTAGTAGGAAAAGCTTCACTGACGTTCCTGGGTTTGAAAGGATCCATAGGTTCGCGCCCTGGTCCAGGCAAATCTATTATCGAGAAAAAATTCCCCTTCGGTTAAGCATAATATGAAAATATATTAATTCCGAGGTAGAGCGAATTAGATATTAAAGGACATTGTAGCTCGATATATGTATATGAATCACGGAAATGTGATATGACTTATATATATATATGTATATATATATATATATATAATATATATATATATATATATATATATATATATTATATATATATATATATATACATATATTATGACTGGTAAAAGTGTTCTGTAACAACAGAATTCCATCTAATAAAAGGAGCCCGTAAAAACACCAAAATGTAGAGAGAAAAGTACTATATTTTCAGAGACTGCTGTCTCTCTCAGGTATATGAATGAGAAAAGTTTACGAGAAAAGGTGGTATTTTATACCAAGAGATTCGTCCACAAGTAAGCCAATTTAGGTCACCCCCGCTGATAATCTTCCTTTAATCTTCTTAAGCGTTGGTTGAATGAACACTGCGTCGACGATGTCCGATGTCCAATTCCCTTTTGAGATGTTTCATTACCTGCTTCTCTTTTATTAAGGCCGATTCCATCATTTGACTCTTGTACCGGGCAGTTTGCTGCTATAAATTACACGTGACATATTCAGTTTATTCTATGGTTATGTTCATTTATATGGTTGAAAATAGCCGAGTTCTGTGTGCCATACCTAACTGACCGTTTGTGTTGTATTAATCTCTGGGGAAGTGATTTACTTGTAAATCCGATGTAAGATTGGTCACAGTCCTGGCATGGGATCTCATATACCCCAGAGTCTTTGGGCGATGTCTTTTGTTGGACGTTAATCAGGGATTTGGCTAAGGTATTTGGGTAGGTAAATGCAAAAGGGTTGGATTTCCAAGGGTGTGAGTTACTCTCTTAATCGTCTCCAGGTGGGGGGAATTTTTATTTTATTGTTGGGTGTATCTCTGGTCTTGTCTTTAGGGGGTCGGTAGAAAATTACGTTTGCTTTTTGAATTGCTTTCTCAATTATATGGTCAGGATACTTTAAAGATGAAAGTTGCTTGCGAATTAGTTCAAATTCTTTTTCCAGGAAATCTGGGGAACAAATTCGTAAGGCTCTTAAGAATAGGTTGCTAGCTAGACCTATCTTGATAGTATTGTCATGATAGCTAAAGTAGTGAATATATGAAAGTGAGAACGTTGGTTTTCTGTATATGGTAAATTTGTATTCTGTCGTGTCTCTGATTATTAAAACATCAAGAAAAGGAATTTTGTTGTCTGTTTCCCATTCAACTTTAAATTTTGATGCTGGGCACTAATGCGTTTAATTTTGAGAGGAATTCATTAAAATTACCCCACTTATTATCCCAAAATGTTAGTATGTCATTCCACGTATCTCATCCACAGCATTGTTTTTGGGTTTTATTGCATTTATTTACTGTAGTTTCAAATATTCCATGTACAGATTGGCTAAAATAGGACTTAAAGGACTACCATACTACACCCCGAATTTTTGCTTGTAGAATGATTCCCCGAATGAAAATACGTTATTAGATGCCCACATAATTCAACTAACTTTATTATTTTGTCAAGTACCAAAGGGAAATGATCTGAATAGGGGGATAATTTTTCCCTTAAAAACTGAAGAACGTCCTGTACTGGTACTTTTGTGAATAGGGAGTCTACGTCAAGGCTTAAAAGTTTTATGTTTGTCACAAATTCAGAGAAGCACATATACCACTTCACAACATAAAACTTTTAAGCCTTGACGTAGACTCCCTATTCACAAAAGTACCAGTACAGGACGTTCTTCAGTTTTTAAGGGAAAAATTATCCCCTATTCAGATCATTTCCCTTTGGCACTTGACAAAATAATAAAGTTAGTTGAATTAGTGCATCTAATAACGTTATTTTCATTCGGGGAATCATTCTACAAGCAAAAATTCGGGTGTAGTATGGGTAGTCCAATCTGTACATGGAATACTTTGAAACTACAGTAATAAATGCAATAAAACCCAAAAACATGCTGTGGATGAGATACGTGGATGACATACTAACATTTTGGGATAATAAGTGGGTAATTTTAATGAATTCCTCTCAAAATTAAACGCATTAGTGCCCAGCATCAAATTTAAAGTTGAATGGGAAACAGACAAACAAAAATTCCTTTTCTTGATGTTTTAATAATCAGAGACACGACAGAATACAAATTTACCATATACAGAAAACCAACGTTCTCACTTTCATATATTCACTACTTTAGCTATCATGACAATACTATCAAGATAGGTCTAGCTAGCAACCTATTCTTAAGAGCCTTACGAATTTGCTCCCCAGATTTCCTGGAAAAAAGAATTGAACTAATTCGCAAGCAACTTTCATCTTTAAAGTATCCTGACCATATAATTGAGAAAGCAATTCAAAAAGCAAACGTAATTTTCTACCGACCCCCTAAAGACAAGACCCAGAGACACACCCAACAATAAAATAAAAATTCCACCTGGAGACGATTAAGAGAGTAACTCACACCCTTGGGAAAATCCAACCATTTTGCATTTACCTACCCAAATACCTTAGCCAAATCCCTGATTAAGTCCAACAAAAGACAATCGCCCAAAGACTCTGGGGTATATGAGATCCCATGCCAGGACTGTGACCAATCTTACATCGGATTTACAGGTAAATCACTTCCCAGAGATTAATACAACACAAACGGTTCAGTTAGGTATGGACAACAGAACTCGGCTATTTTCAACCATATAAATGAACATAACCATAGAATAAACTGGAATATGTCACGTGTAATTTATAGCAGCAACTGCCGGTACAAGAGTCAAATGATGGAATCGGCCTTAATAAAAGAGAAGCAGGTAATGAACATCTCAAAAGGGAATTGGACATCGGACATCGTCGACGCAGTGTTCATTCAACCAACGCTTAAGAAGATTAAAGGAAGATTATCAGCGGGGGTGACCTAAATGGCTTACTTGTGGCGAATCTCTTGGTATAAATACCACCTTTTCTGTAAACTTTTCTCATTCATATACCTGAAGAGAGAAACAGCAGTCTCTGAAATATAGTACTTTTCTCTCTACATTTTGGTGTTTTTATGGGCTCCTTTTATTATATATATATATATATATATATATATATATATATATATATATATATATATATATATATACGTATGTATATACATATATTTGTATCCTGTTATTTAGATTTCTATATTCATTTTTCATTCCTGTATGTAATTTTGTAATTTTCATCAAAACCAACGTATTAAAAATTTTAAACATACATTTAAGGAAACTCTAGCACATGGCATTGTATTTTGAATACTTATTTAACCACTGTTTTTAAACTTTCACTCTTATTGTCCCAGTACATATGTCCTTATGTTCTTTGTATCTAAAACAACGCCCTTAAGCTGTTTAATCCTAGACCAACCAGTACCCGTACCTCAGGTCATACCTCCCACACGATGAAATAAATAGGCCGAAAGGTCAGATTGTATGTCAGTAGTCGCTTGATAATGCCATAAGGCGAAACAGCTGTCGTGACAAAAATTCAAATAAATGGAAGAAGGAAGTCTGCGTATTTTTCACGAAAAATTGACGAACGAGAATCGGAAAAAAAAACTTCGTCGGTATGAGGATACCTGCAAGAAACTTATTGATGCCACTAAAGCAATTGCTTTTAACGAAAATTGTATTAGAGAAAAACTATGCCCTAAAAGTTTATATATATATATATATATATATATATATATATATATATATAATATATATATATATATATATATATATATATATATATATATATATATATATATATATATATATATATATATACATATACATATATACATATATACATATATGTATATACACACACACACACACACACATATATATATATATATATATATATATATATACTATATATATATATATATATATATATACATACATATATACATATCCTGTATATACATATATATACATTATGTATATACACACACATATATATATATATATATATATATATATATATATATATATATATATACACAGTAGTACCTCGAGATACAAAAGGCTCAACTTACGAAAAATCCAAGTTACGAAAGCCAAAGCGAAAAATTTTACTGACTCTACATACGAAAATTTTCAAGATACGAAAGGTTTCTGAAAGTCCGAGATTCGCCCGATAACAATTTTTAAACTCGCGCCACATGCCGCCATCTTAGTGCTAGTAGACTCGCCACCATCCTCCTGCTCTCCCATTGGTTCCTGATGCTAGCCAAGCCATGAGATCCTTCTCTCTGATTGGACAGCATCCCTCCCATCATGCATCTTCTATACGTACGCGCTGGCGTCCCTTAGCTCGGCCACTCCGCACCCGAAACTTTACCGTACGCAATCGGCATTCGTTCGCTCCAACGATTTCGTTTAGTTATGTAAATTCGTTAGTGATTTCGTTGCCGTACATATTATCGTGTTGTGCAAAGACTGCATATTGTGTAACTTTACTTAAATTAAAGTAGTCATGGGTCCCAAGAAAGTTGAAATTCACGGAAAGAAGCGCATGCTCTCTTTGGAGACAAAGATGGAGTTCATAAAGAAGTACGAAGCTGGTATGCCATTGAGTGTGATCGCAAAGGAATACGGCCATAATCCGTCGACAATAGGCACCATCCTTAAACAGAAGGATGCCATCAAAGCAACTACACGTCGAAGGGCATCACTATTTTGTCCAGCAAGAGGAGCCATGTGCACGACGAGATGGAACGGCTGCTGCTCATCTGGATAAAAGACAAAGAAATCGCTGGCGATACAGTAACGGAGACAGCAATCGCTCACAAGGCCAGTGCTATTTTCGGCGATTTGATTGTGCAGGCGGAAGACGAGGGAGGGGAAGGGACTTCAACGCCAACCCCAGAGTTCAAGGCTTCGCAGGGCTGGTTCGAGAAATTTCGTAAACGGACTGGCATCCATTCGGTGGTGCGTCATGGGGAGGCTGCCAGCTCGGACACGAAAGCGGCCGAAGCCTTTAAAAAGACGTTCGACGAGATGATGACCAAGGAAGGCTACAGTCTCAGCAAGTCTTCAACTGTGATGAGACTGGCCTTTTTTTGGAAAAAAATGCCTCGTCGGACATACATCACGGAGGAAGAGAAGAAGCTACCCGGGCATAAGCCTATGAAAGACAGGCTTACGCTCGCACTTTGTTTGAACGCCAGTGGGGATTGCAAGGTGAAGCCCCTACTGGTGTTTCACTCCCGAGACTCCTCGAGCCTTCAAGGCCCACAAAGTGTTGAAGGAGAAGCTTCCAGTGATGTGGAGGGCTAATGCAAAAGCCTGGGTAACGAGGCTTTTGTTCACGGAGTGGGTAAATCTGTGTTTC
>NC_087200.1:117453350-117628350 GCF_015104395.2 Macrobrachium nipponense | reverse complement strand
AATTACGCAATATTTAAAAATTCAATGAACATCAACATCAGAATGTAGAACACTTAAAAATTTATGAATCTCTTAAAGCAGAAAAACATAAAATTATGTACGGTACAGTTACATTAAAATTATTTAAAAATTACAGAAAAACATACAAAAATTATGATATGAGTAAAAAAAAAATTAAAAATAAATAAATAACACTAAAACAGTAAGTCTAATCTGTACCTTATCCTCGCAAAGGACGGGCAGTGACTGAGAGAATTTTTAGAAAATATAAACAAGCACTCTAGGTGATGAACAACTGAACAGAGGAGTATTGCACATTTAGGGACGGAACTATCTTTTTTATCATAATGAATTCCAAGGTTATTAGGTCATTTTCGTTTTGTGTTTGGCCTATAATAGTAAAATCCTTATCATTAATATATGTTTTACATGATTTAAAGTGGTTTCTGATATTTGACCATTCGGGGTTTGTTAATCTGCTGCCCGTTCAAAAACTTAAGCCTCTGTGAGAATCTATACTCACTTTTAGTAACCTCTTCGTACAACCCACATAAGTCCCGTGATCACATCTTGGGCACGTATATTTATATACAACATTAGATTTTAGAAGAGGACTAAGGTGGTCTTTCATTTTAAACAGGGATCTGATAGTTAATGGATTTTTTGGGACGATTTTTAGGTTCAGTGCCGGGAATTCCTTTTGAATAATTGCCAGGAACATTTTTCTGAAGAGGTTGTCATGAAGGAAAGGGAAGCTAGCAAACATTTTTAATTTTGGTATTGTCAAAACCGTTGGCACCTCTATGAATCGGGCATCAAGCATTTTCTTGAGCATTTTAAACAAAAGTTTGTCTGGGAAGCAGTTATTTTTAAGATATTGGGAAAGAAAGTTAATTTATTCATTAAAAGTAAACCAATTAGAGGTATGGGTGAAAGCCCCGTGTAGGAGAGTTGAAATAGTATTAAGTTTAAAATTATAAAAGCAAGAACTATAAAAGTTGATACCTAACCTCAGTTTTATCGTAGATACGTTGATGACACTTTCGCCTTATTCCGAAACAAGTTTAATGCGGAACAATTCTTAGAATTTGTCAATGCCCTACACCCTAATATCAGATTTACAATTGATGAAGAAGAAAATAACAAGCTTCCCTTTCTGGATGGTTCTTGTTTTCTAGGAACGAGGAAGGCTTCTACACGGGTGTTTTTAGAAAAAAGACTTTTACTGGGTTAGGTATCAACTTTTATAGTTCTTGCTTTTATAATTTTAAACTTAATACTATCTCAACTCTCCTACACAGGGCCTTCACCCATACCTCTAATTGGTTTACTTTTAATGAAGAAATTAACTTTCTTTCCCAATATCTTAAAAATAACTGCTTCCCAGACAAACTTTTGTTTAAAATGCTTAAGAAAATGCTTGATGCCCGATTCATAGAGGTGCCAACAGTTTTGACAGTACCAAAAGTAAAAATGTTTGCTAGCTTTCCTTTTCTTCATGACAACCTCTTCAGTAAAAAGTTCCTGGCAATTATTCAAAAGGAATTCCAGGCACTGAACCTAAAAATTGTCGCAAAAAATCCATTAACCCTTTAGTGCCAACTGGATGTATTTTACGTCGACATTTTTTGTCTCTCGGGTGCCGACTGGACGTATTTACGTCGACATACAAAAGTTTTTTTAAAAATTCGCGGAAAAATACTTTTAGGCCTACCAGCCGAAAACTATTGAATCACGCGCCTTGTGGGATGCTGGGAGTTCACAGATCAAGGTGTTGTTTTGTTTACGATCGTTACGCAGGCGCGCAAGCGCAAATTTCTTTCTTGCCGCACTAAAAAGTATCTGTGACACATCTCGGAAATTATTTCGTCACTTTGACATAATTTTTGTACCATTATAAATTAGCCGTTACATGGAGTATTATATATGAAAATGTGCGCATTTTAATGTAGAATACAACAAAAAAATACTCATGATTGTAACTTTTATCAGTTTTGAGATATTTTCATATAAATAACGATAAGTGCCAAAATTTCAACCTTCGGTCAACTTTGACTCTACGGAAATGGTTGAAAAACGCAATTGTAAGCTAAAACTCTTATATTTTAGTAATATTCAATCATTTACCTTAATTTTGCAACTGATTGGAAGTCTCTAGCACAATATTTTGATTTACGGTGAATTTATGAAAAAACTTTTTCCTTACGTCCGCGCGGTAACTCTTCCGAAAAAAATCATACATGCGATTGTGGTAATGTTTGCACCCTTTTAAATTAGCCGTTACATAAAGTTTTATATATGAAAATGTGTGCAATTTCATGCACAATACAACTAAAAACAACCCATGGTTGTAGCCTTTATCAATTTTGAAATATTTTCATATAAAAATGATAAGTGACAAATTTTCAACCTTCAATCAACTTTGACTCTACCGAAATGGTCGAAAAACGCAATTGTAAGCTACCGCTTATATTCTAGTAATATTCAAGCATTTACCTTCATTTTGCAACAAATTGGAAGTCTCTAGCACAATATTTCGATTTATGGTGAATTTATTTAAAAAATAACATTTTCTTTACGTCCGCGCGGTAACTCTTCCGAAAAAATCATACGTGCGTTTGTAGTAATGTTTGCACCATTTTAAATTACCCGTTACATAAAGTTTTATGTATGAAAATGTGCGCAATTTCATGTAGAATACAACAAAAATAATTGAAGGTTGTAGCTTTTCTCATTTTTGAAATATTTGCATATAAATCACGATAAATAGGAAAAAAAACCACGTTTGGTCAACTTTGACTCTACCGAAATGGTCGAAAAACGCAATTGTAAGCTGAAACTCTTACAATCTAGTAATATTCAGTCATTTCTCTTCATCTTGAAACAAATTCGAAGTCTCTAGCACAATATTTAGATTTATGGTGAATTTAAAAAAAAACTTTCCTTCCCTCCGCGCGCGGATTCTCCGCCACAAATCTCCGAAATGCGTACGTTCCATTCTCGGAATATTTGCTCCGTTTCATATTAGGCATTTCATAGAGTTTTATATATGAAAATATGCGCAATTTCATGTAGAATAAAACGAAAAATATTTAAAGGTTGTAGCTTTTCTTATTTCCGAAATAATTGCATATAAAAAATATATATATAAAAAATTTGACATTCGGTCAACATTAATTCGTCAGATATGGTTGAAAACTGCATTTGTAAGCTAATATTCTTACAGTATAGTAATATTCAATCATTTGTCTTCATTTTGAAAGAAATTGGAAGTCTCTAGGACAATATTTAGATTTATGGTGAATTTTTGAAAAAAATATTTTTTTACGTCTGTGTGTTACGAATTCATGCATTATGTTGTGATAATATTTTCTCCATGTTGTTTTTATCGTTTTACAATGTGTTATATACCAAAATGGTTGCAATTTAGTGTACATTACAAAAAAAAAGTAACTTGTCATCTTTAACCGTTTCGCGCACAGCTCGATTTGAATTCAATTAAATATGAAATTTCGTTTTTTGCGCTATCATATATCGCATTATTTATATATGATAATTATATTTTTTTCATTTCTGATGGTTGCATACTAAACTTCAGCCAATGACAAAAAAAGCAGCCAAAAATGAACTCTTAATCTTGAAAACTAAGCGCTCTGTGATTTTTTGAAAAAAATATTTTTTCCGCTTCCACGCTCACTCTGAAACACCTCAGGCACACGGGAGACATTTTTTATTTTACCGCTTCGGCGTTTAAGGGTTAACTATCAGATCCCTGTTTAAAATGAAAGACCACCTTAGTCCTCTTCTAAAATCTAATGTTGTATATAAATATACGTGCCCGAGATGTGATCACGGGACTTATGTGGGTTGTATGAAGAGGTTACTAAAAGTGAGAATAGATTCTCACAGAGGCTTAAGTTTTAGAACGGGCAGCAGATTAACAAACCCCGAACAGTCAAATATCAGAAACCACTGTAAATCATGTAAAACATATATTAATGGTAAGTCCCTAAATGCGCAATCCTCCTCTGTTCAGTTGTTCATCACCTAGAGTGCTTGTTTATATTTTCTAAAAATTCTCTCAGTCACTGCCCGTCCTTTGCGAGGATAAGGTATAGAATAGCCTTACTGTTTTAGTGTTATTTATTTATTTTTTATTTTTTTTACACATATAATTTTTGTATGCTTTTTGTGTAATTTTAATTTTAATGTAACTGTACTGTACACAATTTTATGTTTTTCTGTTTTAAGAGATTCATAAATTTTTAAATGTTCTACATTCTGATGTTTATGTTCATTGAATTTTTATATATTGCGTAATTTTTATGAATTATGCAGTGCGTAGTTTTAATGTTCGTGTGTTTATCTTTAATTATAGCCTTGAGAATGCGACTATGAGTCGTGAAACGTCGGCGAAATGAATGTACCTGAGTACAATGCCTTTCTCTATGGATGCTCACCAACCACAACCTCAGGCTGTCCAGGCAACCCCCCCCTCCTCCTCCTGGCCTTGTCTTCATTTGTAGCCAAGGTCAGCCATATTGTATTGTTCCGCCAGTTATGATTGCCGCTTCTTCGAGTCAGAGGGAAGCTGTGGTGTCAGCACCACTGGTGATGTCACGGGGTCAGCCATTTTGTATCCCTCTTAGTGGCATCTGCTTCCCTTTGACATCATCACTGCTTATGACGACACTCGTCTTGTGTCGTCATTGTTTGCTGCCATGATGTCATCTCTGCCATCCAGTTTACTGCATCTCCCTTCCATGTTGTCGTCGTCCCCTTCTCTTGCTGATCCGTCTGAGGCTTTATGTCAGGCAGTTCTTAAGAGATTGGACTCTGTTTTAGAAGATAGGTTTGCTGCCATGTCGGCTAGGAGGACTGGAAGCAAGCGTGTTGCATTGCCCCCACCTCATACGAAGAGATTGTGTAAGGAGTCAGTGCTATCTTCCTCTCCTTCTCCCCCATTTCCGCCACATCGGCGTATCAAGCATTGGAAGGCTAAGGACTTTGACCTTTCTTCGTCTGCGAGTAAGGAGTGGCACACCCATGTTCCTGCGAGTGTTGGTGTTACTGAGAGTGTTAGTGTTTCTTCCCTCGTGCAATCTGCAGTGGCTGCTTCGTCCTCTGCATTGAGTCATGAGTGTGTTGCAACTTCCCACGTTCGAGCACAAGTTGCAAATTCTTCCGCTTCTCCAACACCAGGGCCTAATTGTCACCATAAGGATCTCAAGGCCCCTGTCGAGAGGTCAAAGTTGTGAGTGAGGAGATAGTGCAGCAGGAGTGTTTGCCTGCCCCTCCCCCTGGTACTTCCCAGGGTTTGGCTACGAGGGATTTTCACTCTATTTCAAGTGTTTGAGACACTTCACCTTCGCACGTATGTGCGTCCGCCCCGCACGTGCATGTACACGGTCACGTATGCTAGTCATCTATTGGGAGTGTGCATAGTGATGTCCCTAGTGTTGTGGTTGGTTCGACGCAGGAGTTGGCGCTTGGATCCAGCCCAGACAGGTTGGTTGGCGTTTTGGGCTGTTTGGCTGCTGGTTCTTCGGTTGGTTTGCACGAAGAAGGTGCATTGGATAAGCTTGCGCATTCTTCTTGTCGTTGGTCTCCATTGCTGGAACAGGAGGAGGGAGACACGCAAGAGTTTTTGTCTTCCTTTACAGAAGTTGTCGATCTATTTGTGGGTTCAACAATTTGGAGAGAAGGACTCGGGCTCGGTCGTCTTTTGCTCCTTCCTGCTTGGAAGCCTTGCTGGGAGCTATGCAGGATCCCAAGTTATCGTTTTAACTTCCCTTATCAGGGCATGTCCAGTTGGTCTTACATAAGGTAAACGGCTCTGTTTCAGATTGGGACGGGTTGCTTCGCTCAAAGGGCTCTGCCAAGTTGCTTCCCCTGCCTCTCACAAGGCATAGGAAGTACTATGCTATAGACTCTGCCTACTTGATTTCATGTTATCTTAACCCAGACGTCATTCGTCTGAAGCCGGGGTTGACTTTGGAGCAGATGAGGTCGGTGGCTCTGTCCTTGTCTCCTCAGGATGCCTCAGCTTTGGAGTCAACGGCAGCCTCCTTGTTGCAGACAGTTTCTTGGTTGGACTTCTGGTTGGTGGTCATTGCTAAGATAGCATCTGAAAGGTCCCCAGAGGGGTTGGTGAGTGCCTCCTCTCTTGCCAGTTTGTTGCAGTCTTGGGGGGGCAAGGCGCTCTTGTATCTCGCACACCTCAGTGATAATTTATGGGCTAACCTTCTCCTGATTAGAAGAGATGCAGCTTTGTCCAGGATGGAAAGATCGGTTGACCCTGAGTCCTTGCTGGCATTGAGGAATGGGGATCTTTAGGAATCTCAATTTCTGTTCACTCAGGCTAAGCTGCAGGATGCGATAGACCTGTGCCGGGCTGACACGAAGGACAGATTAGCACACCAGGCTGTGTCAAAGTCAGAGTCTTGTCCTCGGAGATCGTCGCCTGGTAGGCTTTCAAGGAGTTTGGTTTCGGCTGGGCCTCCCTGTTCGTCCCAGCCTAGGTCAGAGGACCAACGTCCCTTTCGCTCCCCTTCTTTTAAGTTGAGAAGGGCCCCCCACGAGCAGAGGTAAGGGGGGTCGTCGGTAGGTTAGGCGCCTCTCCCTCTCCTATGCCACGGGTGTGGGGAGTCCCTGGCGGGCCAGTGGGCCAAGTGAGGGAGTTATGGGGAGGAGAAGTGGGTAGTCAATGTCCTTTGGGTGGGGTATCTACAGCCATTCGACTTCTGTCCCCCGCTCTTGGACAAGTCTCTGCTCAGGAGGGTGTATCCCCCCAGATTCTCTGAAGTTCTTGGCTCTGGGAGAAAGTGCTGAAGATGCTGGACAAGGATGTGATAGAGGAAGTGGTGCATCCATCTCCGGGGTTTTACAGTCACATCTTCTTGGTACCGAAAGCGTTGGGAGGTTGGAGGCCTGTAATCGACTTATCCACCTTGAGTTATTTCATCAGGAAGACAAGGTGTCGAAAGATTTGAAGGACGCATACTTCCAGAACCCTATTCATCCGTCGTCCAGGAAGTTCCTTTGCTTCTCTCTCGGAGACAAGGTCTTCGAGTTCAAAGTCCTGTGCTTCAGGCTGACCACAGCCCCTCAAGTGTTCACAAGCGTCTTCTCTCTCGTCTCAAGTTGGCACATACTCAGGGGATCTGTTTGCTGAGGTACCCTGATGATTGGTTGGTCTTGGCAGGTTCTAGGGAGAAGCTGCTGCAGACAGAGATCGTCTGCTTCGGTTTTGTCTGGAACTGGGCATCATGGTCAACCAAGAGAAGTCAAACCTCATACCCAGTCAAAGGATTCTTTACCTGGGCGTGGTCGTTGATATGGCGGTTGCAAGAGTTTTCCCGTCGGATCAGAGGTTGGTGAAGTTACGAGTGGTGGCACGCGAATTCCTGTCGCAACCACATAAGTCAGCTCATCAGTGGCAGGTTCTTCTGGGAATTTTGTCTTCTCGGGAGACGCTGGCCCCTCATGGGCGTCTTCATCTTCGGTCTCTGCAATGGGGAACTCGTCACTAATAAGGGTTCCTCTGTCTCTAGAAGTGAGAGAGGACCTTCATTGGTGGTTGGGCAATCAAAATCTCTTGAAGGGTGTTCCTCTGCGTTCTCTCCCCCCAAACTTCATTCTGTCTTCAGATGCCTCCCTCGCAGTTTGGGGGTTCATTTAGGTTAGGTGGCCTCATTGCCTTAAGCGTTTGGAGTTTGGAGGACAAGCAGCAGCATATCAACATCTTCGAGTTGAAGGCAGCCTTTCTGTGTCTGAAGGAGTTTCGGGAAAAAGTAGAGGGTCATTCTGTCACTCTCATGACAGACAACACCACAGTGGTCGCTTATGTGAACAAGCAAGGGGTCCTGGTTTCACGTCAACTTTACACCTTGACCGTCGAGGTTTACCAGTGGGCAGTTAGTAATTCGGTAGAGCTCTCAGCCAGGTATATCCCAGGCAAACGGAATGTGGTCGCAGACAAGCTCAGTTGTTTGGATCAGATCCTAGGCACAGAATGGTCCCTTCATCAGGTAGTAGCGGACAAGCTCTTCCAGGTTTAGGGGAGACCCATGCTGGACCTTTTTGCAACCCAGTTCAACAGGAAACTGGAGATAATCTGTTCAGTGGTTCCGGATCCTCTAGCATTACCGGAGGATGCGTTCCAACATCCCTGGGACAACCTGGAGATGTATGCTTTTCCTCCGTTTTGTTTGATCCATCAAGTCCTGAACAGCTTGATGAGTTCTCAGAGTCTCAGGATGACTTTGGTAGACCCCCTGTGGCCTCAGGCGGAATAGTTTCTGGATCTGCTATCGTTGTTGTCGGAGGTTCTGAGGGAAATTCCCCCTTGGTGGCATCTCCTGTGTCAGCCGCATGTAGAAAGATTCCACCAATCAGTAGAATCCCTGTCTCTTCACAGTTGGAGGCTATCAAGTATCTCCTCTGAGCGAGAGGCTTTTCTCAGAGGGCAGCAAGGCATATGTCCAGCAGTCTCAGAAGGTCGACTTCTGCAATTTACCAAGACAAATGGACAATTTAGTACTGTGATTGGTGTCGTAAACTGGGTTTTTCTTCCACTCAGAACCTCTATTCAGCACATAGCAGACTTTTTAACCTTCCTCAGGGATGAGAAACGTGTCTGTTTCTTCTATTAGAGGTTACAGGGAGGCCCTGAGTTTAGTGTTACGTCTTAGAGGTATCGACATATCCTGGGAATTTTCCTTGCTAGTTAAAGGGTTTGAACAGTCAAGTTCTCCCAGAGAGCTCAAACTCTTGACATGGGATGTTTCCTTGGTCCTAAGAAGTTTCATTAAGGCTCCATAGGAGCCTTTCGTCGTTCATCAGACAGGGACTTGACACTCAAAACAGATCTATGGACACGTTTTCCCTGGGCCCTGTGGTGGCTGCCCACAGATTGTGTCACTCTTCATTGTCCTTAACAGGGCACATTTGTATTTTACCTAAGATGATTGTGTGGATGAGAAAATGAGTAAGTTGGCTGTTCTCTTTCTTTCTCTTGTACCTTTCCTTCTTCGTTTGGGTGGGTTGAGGAATAGACACGTCATCCGCTGGATTGGTCTGACACAGGTGAGTAAGGTAGTCATACTGATAGCATATGCTCCCCTCCTTGGCAAGGGGGAGTAGGGAGTGGTAACAAACCCTGGTGTGTTATTGGACAGTCAAAGTTTCTCTTTAGTTCCCTATACAATGATTCCCCCATATATCATTTTATGTTTCCCAGTGACTGAGTACAGTCCAACCTCTTAAATCCAGAAACCTTGAGATCAGGCCACTGCCGGATCACAGAAGATCCCAGAATATGGAATACATCCCTAAAAAATGAAGCCTTTAGATAATTCCATGTACAAATAGCCTAGTTTCTGACTTAGCCTACTACTAGCTACGTTCTGACGCTGCTTTTTAACATTTTATAGCCTACTACTAGCTACGTTCTGACACTGCTTTTTAACATTTTATTACTCATATATTTTAACTTCATCATTTTATAACTTTATACAGAATAACTTTCTTCAAAATAGTGTACTATCCTACATTCCCGAGTTAGCCTACCCAATCGTAAGTCTTAACTACAGTACTAAACTTCTCAGAATCTGCACTTTATTATCAGGGATTTTCATATCTGAAATTTCGTAGCTTCATAATTATCGCTATTAGTTTTTAAGTTGATTTTTATTGTAGAGTATAAAGAGATGAAAAAAATAATGAATGAATATCGGTGATAACTGTGCATTTGATTGTCGCTGTCACCGTCAAAACGTAAACAAAGCTCACTGGTGCCATCTATTGCGAAAAATGAACAATAAACTATTTGCTAAGGAAATAAAGATTTTCTAGCATGGATAAAGATTTATACTTGCACTTCTTGCCTCTAGCATCATATCATCTAATGGGTGGCATATCGAATAAGTAAATACACAGTTACAGAAAAGTAATTGTCAAAACTCTCTCTCAAGCACATACAGAGCAAGGAATTTGTATTTGACAAATGTCTCATTGTTTTGACTAAAAGTTAAAAGGTTTGGCTTGGTTGAGCCTTATCAAGTGGATTATTTAAAAGATATATATTTATTCTTCCAAGGTTAATTTGAAAAACGTATTTGACTTCACATATTTACATTACTAACAACTATTTTCATACAAACAAAGAATATATGGCATAATTTTTGCTGCCTTGAAGTTGTAAATAATATGTGGCATGTCCTTGGTGGTGGCGGAACGATCCACGGGAGTTTCCAGACCATAGTTGGATAGCAATGTATTTAGCTTCTCACAGGCATCAGTCCCTCTGGTAGATATTCTCAGCCAGTTTAGGGTGTCTGTACCTATCTCCAAGTATAAGTGATAAGTAGAAACTAATAGCTATGTAATAGCTATGTATTTATAAAACTTTATTTTATCATAAAATGTAATTTTTCCTAGGGACAAATCCATAGCCTTTCATATAGATTTTTCCCACCTCAACCACCCTGCTAAGTTTTCATCTGCCAAAGAAACAATGGATGGCATTGTTAGGAGAGTGTTTTTAACTCCCTCTCTTCCCCCTTCCCCACTCTCCTTTTCAGTTCACAGCTGGTCCAGTGCATGTACTTTAGGATACTTTATATATAAAAGGCTGTGACTTTCATACCTAGGAAAATGTAAATTACTTTTAAAAGTTAGAAATATTCTTTATACATACTATATTATTATTGATAATTCAAAGTATTTATTAGTTGTTAATTGCCAGAATATCTTAAACTATTTGTTTCATAAAAAATGTTCTTCAGGTTGATCCAATGGAGGGTGAACAAACATGGCCAACTGAGGAAGAACTCAAAGAGGCAGAGAACCAAATGAAGGGAAGCACTCGCAAAAAACTTGTGCCAAAAGGGACATCAGCTTACCAGGCAGCTTGGATTCTTGATGAGGATGATGATGGTGACAATGATGAAGGTTAGTTCTTGCTGATGTTAATGTAGATACCAGAAAATTTTTTTAGTGTAGGAAGGTGCTTCAAAAGCATGACCATTTGTGTATTGTCTGGTGCATATGTTGTATGGTTTACAGTGGGTCCCCAGTATTCATGTTCTTGATATTCACGGACTCACATTCATGGATTTCTCTATGGACTATATTTACTCATTGTTTGTGGGAAATTCGCATATTTGCGCTATTTTTCTGAGATATATCCACAAATTACTGTATGTACTATTTTCATATCAATTTCATAATGAAATGCACTATTTGTGATAAAACTATTTAAAAAATCAGGTAAAAGCATATTTAGTCAGTTTTTATTGAGTTTGAACTAACAAAATAGGCAGTTTTAAGTGTTTTTATAGGGTATTCATGGGGGTCTGGAATGCATCCCCCACAAATAGGGGGTGTCCACTGTATTTGCATGAAACTATTATCATGAACATACGTAAAATACAGTAAATTTTGCACGTAAAATACAGTAAATTTTGCCTTATCCTTTTACTTGCGGCCCTTGGTTAGCGGCAGGGGTTCCGTTCCTGGCCACCAACGCTAAGCGATTTTTGACACTAAGCAATTTTAAAGCCTACGGCCGCCACACACCTTTTTTCGGAATACTAGACCCGTTAACAGCTCCCTAGACCAGTCAAATGGTGATGTAATCCCACAATGGCGCAATAAGTAAAATTATATTTATACAGTATAGTACTATAGAATTTACTTTACAGTAGTACTGCACAGTACATTATAACATTATAAATATTGTAAAGTGAAAAAAAGCCTATCTTTAATTCTTTGTGTGTCTAGAGTATGTAAAGATATAATAAGGTTTTATACAGTGTACAGGTAGCTGTAGTGTTCAAGTTACGATAATTCGTCTTATGATAATCTAATTTTATGAGACCAAATTACAATAGCCTAACTTCATCCCATCTAGTTACGTAGGTTAAAAAACAGCAAAAGAGAATGATGAAAGTATGATTTTAACATCATACGTGTTGTGTAAACATGTACAGCCATGAACAACCAAAAGAGAAACAACTTTTTTTTTCTAAGTACAACCGAATTGGAAAACAACATCTGTTTGGCTTGTATTTCAGTCAGTGCACTATAGTACACTATTACCGTAGTTGTTATAAATGACGTTATGTAGAAAAGGACTGAGATATCTTAATGTAATAACTTTATTCACTATAGATCAAAGTTCAATCAGGAAATATACTGTTAAATTTCAACCTAGTTATAGCTGAAGCTGAGAAAACTGTTCAAGCTGCTAATGACCATTATCGTGCATCGTCAACAAAGATAAAACCAGTAAATGTATGCCATCAAACACAACTGTAGATAAAATTGAGATAAAATAATTTTAATCAAAACTACTGTGCTTGAAAGAACACATTTTACTGTTGGTTTCACGCCGATATGAGGTAAATAATGTAAAGTTCGTATTACGATGATATAAAAGAAAATTCATATTTACTTTTTCTTCTGTGCTTATCTTAATTTTCATCACTATGCCATCTACGTAGCAGCAGCATTTCGTACCTCAGTTTTTTGCTCGAGTAACAAAGCAATCAACTGAGTTGCACAGTTATATTTTATACTTCTATCCCATGGAAAAACAAACAAATTGCAGGGTTGCATCAAGTGCATACATGAGTTTTGTCTTTTTAAAATCAATTTATGCAACAATTGTAAATATAATTTGTTATAAAAATGTGATTCTATGATATAAATTAAAATTTTATTATTCAGGAGCGACTGAACAACCTATTGTCTTCATCATGTGAAGGGCTGTTACAAAGACTTCAAATGGACATGCATACTGCCACTGTATCATATTTATGTACAAAAATAAAAAAATACCCTGTAATACATTTTTTATACACATTTTAAACATAAAAGCATGAAAACCTATAACCAAAAGCTGAAGTTTCATTAAAAATAAGAGTTATAATTAGCTCCCAAATTAATAAAATATAACCACATGAAGTCTTTGTAAATGCATTTTTCGGAAAAGCGGCGGAAAAGAATGTAAATGAAAAAACATCCTCTGATAACGTGGAGGGCAGTTACAAAAGCTGCCTCAATTTGTATCATATTTACGTACAAAAATAAAATTACCATATACGTAATATATTTTCATACACATTTTAAACATAAAAGCATGAACATTTGTAAAATCGACACATCAATCGCTAAATTTGCACTTTTTTTCATCATATTTTCGGAAGAGCGGCAGATGGCGCCTCACAAGAACGAACATGAAAAAATCCTCTTTGATAACGTTAAGGGCAGTCTCAGAAGCTGCCTTTGTATCATACAGTGGACCCCCTGTATTCGCGTTCTCCGGATTTGCGGACTCACGCATTCGCAGATTTCTCTCGGGAACGTTTCCCCGCATTATTTGCGGAAAATTCGCACATTCACGGTATTTTTCTATGAGAAATATCCACTAATTCCTGGTTTTTTATTTATCAATTTCATCATAAAATGCACTTTTTGTGATAAAACTATTAAAAAACCAAGTATGAAAATTTTTAGTGGGTTTTTCTTCAGTTTGAACCAAAAAAAATAGGCTGTTTTTATCCTTTTTATAGGGGTTCTAACTGTTCACGGGGGGGGGGTTCTGGTACGCATCCCCCAAAATGATTGCAATTTAGTGTACATTACAACGAAAAAAAAGTAACTTGTTACCTTTAACCGTTTTGCGCACAGCGCGATTTGAATACAATTATATATGAAATTTCGTTTTTGCGCTATCATATATCGCATTATTTATATATGATAATGATAATTTTTTTCATTTCTGATGGTTGCATACTAAACTTCAGCCAATGACAAAAAAAGGAGCCGAAAATGAACTCTTAATCTTGAAAACTAAGCACGCGGTGATTTTTTGAAAAAAAATACTTTTTCCGCTTCCGCGCTCACTCTGAAACACCTCCGGGACATGGGAGACAATTTTTTTGTTTTACCGCTCCGGCGTAAGAGGGTTAAATGAAAATTGTGCCGTAAAAGTACCTTAAATTACCTTATTTTTTTAATTAATATTTTTTTACAACAGCCGTAAAACCGATTCGCCACTAAGCAATTGCGCCGTTAACCGCTGGTCGCCTCTACATAAATGTGATTACTTTATTTCTAACCCCAAAGGGAAAAGCATATGTAAACATGTCTGTGATGATCATAGTAACTTTTTAACACTGAGTTGGTATATCAGAGTAGAAATACATTAAATGATGCAACTTTTTAGCTAAAATATAAAAAATTTCATAGTAATTTAAGGAAAGTAAATGACTTTACAAACACTTTTTGATTTCATTGCAGATAAAATTGGTGATGAAGGAAGCTGTACAGAGGATGAAGAAGAGAACACAAAGGAAGACTACATGGTCCCTGTAGATGTTGCTTCTCAGGATGGGAATGAATATGATAATGATGATGATGATGATGATGAGGAATTTGAAACTATGACTATGACTGATGCTGGAGACTGTAATTATGATGAGAAAGTGGACTATAAAGCAGAACAAGATGCTTTTGAAAAGATGCAAGGTAATTTAGTATAGAAGGGGCATTGGATTGAAAACTAATTTTTGTTTTGCAATTGTTGGGAAAAAGATATCGGCAACAAGTAAAGACATGATTGGCATTACATGATGTCTGTTGGTGAGGAAAGGCACTTCAGGTAATGAAGCAGAACTTATCCAAAAAACCAGTACCATATAAGTTACTAACAATATTGGTATAGGTAAGTGTGAAAGACAGGTAGTAAGAGAAAGAAGCAATAAGATTGTACATTAATGTGCTGGGACTAGGAATGCCAGTCTGCAAAACTGAAAATCTGTGAATAACTCTTGAAAACCCCTTTGCACTCCCCCTCAAACCTAGGTCATTTGCTTTGAATTAGTTGCACTTCCACATAGCAATGTTCTTGAAATGAGTGCAAGAATGTTGAACATTGTGCTGTTCACAGCTGGAGACTATCCAGCAACCCTTACAAGAGAGGGACTATTCTCATAGGTTGTTTGTTTGTTTGTTTGTTTGTATGGTGTTTTTAATTTGCATGAAACCAGTGGTTATTCAGCAACGGGACCAACGGCTTCACATGACTTCCGAACCACGTTGAGAGTGAACTTCTATCACCAGAAATACACATCTCTCACAACTCAATGGAATGCCGTAAAATCTAACTTGCAGCCGCCGAGGTGGTACGCCAACACCATACCAACCACACCACTGAGGTGCTTATTCTCACAGGTTGCATGAGAGAAATTGGGTACCTTGCATAGATCCACAGCAGAAGGGGAAAAGTGGAAATAAAGATAAAATGATGGACAATGATTGGTTAAAAATCCAGTGAAAGTATGCATTGACAAACATATGATAGCATTTTAATGTGTAGAAAAAAAAGTATGTATAATTGTTCATTAAATCTACATACATTTATATAATGTACTTTATTCACTAATACAAATGTTTTATATATATATATATATATATATATATATATATATATATATATATATATTATATATTATATATTAGCATAACACGTGATCTCGCATGTCATGCGACCCCCAAATTTTCACCCTTAAAAAATGATTTTATGACATATCTCACGTATCATGTGAGTTAAATTTACGAGACCAAAATTTAACAATACTCTAACCTCTTTTCCTGCTCTTTATCTATTCAATTTTTCAGTTAGGCTAAACCCTTTTCCTCCATCTAGTTAAGTTTATAAAAGTAAAAGAGAATGCAAAAAGTATCGGTAGTAATGATATGCTTGTTTGGAAAACGCATACACCCAGAAACAGCTGATTTGCTATGAACAACCAATCCGATAAAAACAGCCTTTTTTCTTGCATTTCAACCATCATATGATAGTAAAAAATTACCACAGTTATGATACAAATGACGCTAATGAGAATGGGACTGATATATTTTTACATTACAGGTAGTAGTCGACTTATACCGCAATTGGTTACGAACAACCAGTCATAAATCGATTTGGATGTATGTTAATTTACCGTAAGAATATTATACTAGTGTAGCCTAAACTATGGTAATCATTACCATCTTTACATATAGGGTAGCCATAGGGTAGCCTAGCCTACACTACACAGCATACTTTATACATATATGACATACTAATTATTAATTTCAGCTAATTCTCTAGGTTCAATGCACTTTGGCTTATGATGATTCAGTACAAAGAGAAATTGAATAACATTTAACAAGTTAGCCTCGCCTATACGATGATGATGATAGCGTGGTACATATATTGTATATACGAATACAGTAGCAGTTCCTGGTCGTCCAGAGAAGGTGTAACGGTGAGGTCTGCTGGAGGTTCATCCTCAGCCGACAGAGGCGATGGTGAAGAAGCATCATGGACTGGAGCTGGGCAATGGGCTGTATTTAGCACCATGCCTGTTGGAGGATCCTTGGTTAGTTTGGGCGTCAGCACTAGCTCAGGGCCAGGTGCAGAGGTCAGTTCTTGTGTTGGCTCTACATCCAGGCTGGATGGAGCATGGCACTGCTCAGTGCTGCCAAGCGGCACTGCTCAGTGCTGCCAAGCGGCACTGGTAGAGAGTTGAGGTCAGGTGGACCTGCGACGGGTACCAAAGGTGCCATACCTCTCAGTGTGCCCGTGGTGATGGGAGACAGAGGTTCCTGTCTCTTGTGGAAGGCTGAGCCTTTTTGAGGATGGACAGTGTCCACTGCACGTAGCTTGCTAGGGCACCTAGACTAATTCGTGGAGTGCCCTATTACGTTGCAGGTTTTGCAGCGGAACTGAGTGATCAATCTCCTTCCTTGGTGACGGGGGAGACTGTTGGTGGCCGTACTTCCGGGAGGAAGTAGGTCTTGGATGTCTCCTTGCTTTGGAGTGGTTGGATGTGGGGTAGGACCCCTAGGTCTTTTGAAATGAAAGGGGGACTTCAAGTCTTGCTCTTGCCCTAGGAGGAGGTCGTAACCTCCTGGAATGTAGCTTGCTACTGCAAGGGTACAAACCTTTGAAAGGTGAGGTTGTGTGACTCTTAATTGGATGGTTGGAAGGATCAACTTAATGTGGTTGATGTCTTCAATGGTAATTAGTTGCCATCTATCGACGGTAGTCCCCATGGGGAATTTTTTCTTCCCGTATTAGGGAGATTTGAGCACCAGAGTCGTCATCAAAGGCTCTGACGTGGCATGGCGGATAATGGCTTTGGAAAGGTGCAATGGTTGTAGGGCCCCTAGCCGGGGGTCCTAGTGAGGAAGAGTTGGTGATGCCCATAGCAATGGCGGGAATATTGTGGTTTGCACACCCTCTGTAATTTGCGGATATGTGACCCTGGCAGCCACAGTCCCAGCAGAACCTTTTCCAGAACTTATTCCTTGGCACTGGATGATAAGGCCGAGATGGCACCACAGGTTGCGAGTCTGTGGGGTCACCAAGGCTTGCAGTGTGCTCTGGCACAGGTGAAGAGTCTTCTCTGGCAGTGATTAGGCATGGGAAGGTTAAGGAATCCTCTTTTGAATTTCCCTCCGGAACAAGTCCGGGGTTAACTGGTTGGCTCACTTCTGAAATGGAGGAGGCAGGCTGTGAAATGGTAAGAGGCTGGTAGGATGCGGCAGGAACTTCTGGCTCTGACACTGGATCAGGACCAGGCTCACGAATAGAAAGGATGTCAGTGACATCGGAGGCACTAGCCTCTGAATCCAAAACGGATGGTTGGTTATCTGGCATGCTGCAGGGGTCCGGTGCATCTGGTAGTGGGAGCTGCGTCCAGGGGAGATATGGTTTCAGACGATCTCAGCCCAATATGACCTGATAAACGTCATGAAATTTATCTACTATGCCCAGGTGGCACAATGTGGTTTCCCTGGTCTCCTGGTCAAATAAGGGCATTTGCACCTTCAGAAGGACTGAAGGAATATAATAGAGGTTGCCATCTATCCATTCAAACTGAATTTCTTCGTCCTTCAGGATTTTGGCACCCCTAGGCAATGCCTTTCTTAAAATGAGGGAGACCTGGGCTTCTGCATCGGCCATGACGTGTACCCACTGATAGGCTGTAGGAGAATGTTCATCAGGGAGGGCTACATGGTAGCCTTGGAGAAGTTCACCCTGGAAGCTCTTATCCCAAGGTAGGGATCGACTTGGGCACTGGTTGGAATCCACAGCATGCCCACGCACACAACAAGTGGTGCAGAACCTCTCCAACCACCTCTTACCGGAAGTCCAGCTCATGGTCTGGGGCTTGGAAGCAGGGGAAGACATTTCCCTTAGGCTGTGCAGTAGAGGCTCAGTTAGATATGGAAATGATGGCCAGGAATAGTACTGGATGGATGGGTTCTGCAAAATGAGGTAATGGCTCGATAAACAATGCAATGTCGGAAAGACTGGGTGCTCTGTGGCACTTGGGAAGTGTCCCGTAAGTAGGTGGCACTTCGTGAATGGCACCTTCTAATGAGGTGAGAAAATCTAATGGAGTGTGCTGTGTAAGTCACACTCAAGGGCGTTCCTAAATTAGGATACGCAGTGAAATGGGCAACCTGTAGGTCCTATACATTGGCACAGTACTTATGGAGGCGTTCCTTGGCAGTAATATTAGAGTGCTGATGTAGTTGCACTTATGGAGGCGTTCCTTGAACAGCACTAGTAGAGTGCTGGTAACACGGCACTTATGGAGGCGTTCCGTAATGGCAAATATGCAGTTGAATGGCTACCTGTACGTCTGATACAGGTGCGGTGGCACTTATGGAGGCATTCCTTGGACAGCACTAGTAGTGCTGGTATTGCGGCACTTATGGAGGCGTTCCTTTGTTCAGTTTTCCGAAGGAGCACTGATACTTGTACCTGAAAACACTAATGAAATGCTCGTTCCGTAATGGCGGATACGCAGTTAAATGGCTACCTGTACGCTGTACAGATGCAGTGGCACTTATGGAGGTGTTCCTTGATTGCACTGGTAGCGTGCTGGTGTGTCCCGTCGGACGACACTAAATGTAGTATACTCAAGTATACTGAGGAGAAAATGCCACTCTGTTCGTGGCAGAGAGTAATGGTGGAGAAGAGTAAGTAAAAGGGGGGGAGTACTTCAGCAGCCAGTCGATGGACAGTGTCACAGATTAGTGGCACTGTAAAATGGTAGGGCCTGATGTGCACTGGTGGTGGCCAGTCTAGACTGGTAACGGCTTCCTTGTATGGAAGAAATGAGGTTGCAATGGCACTCTATGTGCAGTTTGTGCTTGCGATATACGCAAGTCTTTGGTAATAAAAATGAAAAAGACCACTCAGGCAACGACAGTTAGCGGTAAATTAAAGTGTTCAGTCCTTGGCTGAGTACTTCAGTCAAAGGAATGAAAGGTTGCAAGACTGCAATGGACACAGGTGCGTATCACGCTCAGTGTAAATGAAATCACAAGAAACTAAATAATGTTAATGACGCATGCGCAGGCAGGAAATGTAGTACTCTTGGCTTTTTGAATAATGGGTTCTCTCTCTCTCAAACTCTCTTTGAGAGCATAAAATATGATAAATGACGAACTCCTTTGTATTTATATGAACCAATGATTTTAGTTTAAATTTGACTCAATCTGCGTTGAATGATTTCCTTATGTAAAGTTTAATGAAAGAATTGCTTTGGAATAAGTTTTAGGTAAATAGAAAGCACTAGCAATGAATGATTTTTACGTTAATGGTAGCGGCTTGCGCTATAATATGAGTGATTTACAATGCGTTTAGTTAACAATTCACTTACTGTAAGTTACTTTCAAGATTTATTTTTACTTTACGTAAGTTACCTAGCTTCCTGTGACAAGTGAAATGGCAGTAAGGATTTTTGAAGAAATGTTAGCAAAACATTTGTAAATGAAAAAGGTTACGTTAAGTCTGAAGTGAAATGAAAACTTTTGCTCGGCGAGCGAGTGAGCTATGCTTAATGAAACTTGCAGGGCTGAGCCGGCATGGCTGTTACGTGCAATGATGAAACATTGAATTTTTCTATTTATCGTGATTTATATGCAAATTTTTCAAAACTGATAAAAGCTACAACAATGAGTTATTTTTTGTTGTATTCTAGATGAAATTGCGCACATTTTCATATATAACAGTCTATGTAACGGCTAATATGAAATAGTGCAAAATTTACGACAAAGTGACTGAAGCATTTCTGAGATTTGCGGCCGAGTTACCGCACGCGGAGTGAAGGAAAATTATTTTTTCAAAAGTTCACCATAAATCGAAATATTTTGCTAGAGACTTCTCGTTTGTTGCAAAATGAAGGTAAATGATTAAATATTACTAGACTGTAAGAGTTTTAGCTTACAATTGCATTTTTCAACCATTTCGGTCAAGTTAAAGTTGACTGAATGTCAAATTTTTTCTATTTGTGAATTATATTCAATTTTTTCAAAACTGATAAAAGCTACAACCATGATTTATTTTTTTGTTTTACCGGGTGTCTCTCCTTCTGCCATTTATATGGCACACCCGGCACCGTTTCTGCCTGCGCCGTGGTAGGAGGTCCAGTGTGTGATCCAACGGCTGCAGCCGACACGCAGGGTCCACTCTCTGACGAGAAGTTGGAATCTGAGAGCGGGCGGGATCATCAAGGACGGCGGCAGCAGCAGGACGACCGAGGTTGGCCCTCCTAACATCTGCCCTTTCCTCTAGGGGCAGATCTGGAGCTCAGGGCAGGGGGCCGGTGATGGAAGGCCACTCATCGGGATTGAAGTTTATGAGGGCATTCCTGGGGCCACCTCGAGAAACTGGATGTGGGACAACCTCCGGAAGTCTGAATTGTACCCACAGTAGAGGATGTAGGCATTCTGGAGGGCCAACTGAAGTATGTATTTGAGGAGCTTCTGTGTCCACCTCCTGGTTCTCCTGGCAAAGGGATAATACTGGATGAGTTGATCAAAGAGATTAACTCCTCCCATGTGCCTATTGTAGTGCCCAATGACAGTAAGCCGCTCGACAAGAAACTTCTCATACATAACGAGGCCCTGCCGACGTGTCTTCTTCCGCTGAACGACCTCTTCTTGGAGGGGCTCATGACTTGTCGTAATCATGGGGACAAGTCGGACCCCCTTCCAACAAATGACAAAGACATCTCCCTTCCGTCGCCACTCTGTCTCTCCTCTTGCCAGATGTTGTGGCTGGCTAACGAACCTCTTGAGGACATTTGGGGCCCCAGGCACCAACCAAAGGGTACCACTGATGTGCACACCTGCTTCATACAATTCCTTGGCCAGGGATACAGAGTTATAATAATTATCCATAAACAGGTGGTATCCCTGGTTACGGAAACGATCCACAAGACCGAAGACAGTGTCATGCAGTGTGGAAAAGACCCTGGAATACACCGAGAAGTCCACGACATATCCAGTGTTGGACTCCGTAATAAAAAATAATTTTACACCATATTTCTTTGGCGTCTTGGGGTTGTACACTTTTATACTAAGACGTCCTTTGTAAGGCATCATCCCCTCATCCAAATAAAGATTCTTGGCAGGAACCATTAGAAACTGGCACCGTTCACGAATGTAGTCCAACACTGGGCGGACTAAGATGAGGCGGTCGGGATTATTCCGGGGTATGGCCCTTTGGTTGAAGGCATTGAAATACCTGTCCAATGCTAGGAAACTATCACAGGCCATAATGCCGGACACATTGGGTGTGCTTTAAAAAGAATTCTGCCTCCAATATTGCCTGACGTTGGCAGCAGGCATCATTCCAAAAAAAAACAACGTGGAGCCCCAAAAAATGCGCCATATCCGTGAGGTTGCAGCCCCGCCAGCGATACGGCAACGTCGTCCGCAGTTCGTCACAGCAGTACCGAGCGTAGTTTGTCGTCTCTGCTACCAGGTACTCCAGCAATTCCCGTGTCAGGAACAGTTGAATGAACCCCAGAGCAATGACAGGAACAGGTACGGTGAGCCCAGGTGCTGCCGTGAATGGGTGCATGTTTGGTGGGGTGGGGTCCTCCGACCATCCCTCGTCACTTTCGGACGTATGGCCTTCACCTAGGCTGGCGTGACGTTGCGACCTTCTACAGGGATGTGCACGCACGTGTGCTCAGTTCCTCTGGCCTATCTCCCTCGCTTTCGCCCTCGCTCTCTGTTTCGTCCCCAACAACGAAACTCAACAACTCCTCCTCCTCCTCCTCCTCGTCGGACTCTCCCTCATATGCACTAAAACCACTAAATTCAAGCTCACTTTCAGCCTGTTACTCCCGTACAGACATTGGGGGCAAATATTCATTATCACTTACATCGGGCGTGATGTCCTCGTCACTAGATGCCCAACTGCCATCAAAATGAGGACTTGCGACCTGCTCTTGATCAAGCTCCAACAAGTAATCGTCAATGTCCTTTTGTTGGAGGCCTCCCAAATGTCTACTAATGCCCCTCAGGACACCCCGATGCTTCCTAGGGGTTGTAAAAGACACACGATGTGGTCCTTGGACACTTTCGGCCACACGAGGCCACACAACACGGCGTTGGAAAGCTGGGTCATCTTGGGTGCTTGGTCCCTCTCCGGCATCCAAGTCCAAAACGCCTCACACGATCCCTACAGACAGGCAAAACGCGCCTTTCGCGCTCCTGACGACATTGGGACACCTCTACGTACGTCTTGTACCACCACAAATACTTTAACACTTGCAAAAGTCCGGCAAAACACGAATGTGGCAAGAGATCGCTCTTGGACGACGCATCGCTGGTGCTTGCTGGTGCGAGAAGAACACAGTTCACGCATGCACAGCTGGGTAACGCTTGTAAACAAAACAACAGCTTGATCCGTGAACTCCCAGCATCCCTCAAGGCGCGTGATCTAAAATTTTTTGCAAAGTAGGCCTTTAACTTTTTTTGCGAATATTTAAAAAAACTTTTTTTAGTCAACGTATTGTATGTCAATTAAGCACACGACAGACAATTTTAGTCGACATATAATACGTCCAATAGGCGTTTAAGGGTTAAAAATTCACTTATGGCAACTTTTACACTGACTAAGATCCCAAGTGTGGCCGTCTCAGAACTTCAGTAGTGCTTGTGACTTGAAGGGTGAATGTTCTGCGTCTCTCTCTCACATGACATCTATGTAAATTTGCTCGTAGATATACCAAGGGGTTGCTGTTGTTTTTTATTCTTGTCTTTTACGATAGTATGTCGGTTGTAAATGTAATTTTCATACATTCAACTTCCCTGTCAGATATATACTTAGCTATAGACTCCGTCGTCCCCAACAGAAATTCGAATTTCGCGGCACACGTTACAGGTAGGTCAGGTGATCTACCGGCCTGCCGCTGGGTGGCAGGAATAGGAACCATTACCGTTCTAGAACCAGATTTTCTCTGTCGCCGGTGCTAGTAACATCGTTGCTAGTTCCTCCTGACTTTGACTTTCGTGTTTCATCGCCGTTGATCTTCTAGACTGATATTTTGGTGACGTATTGGATCTCTGGCCTGGCGTATGCTTTTGTGGACTGTTTTTTGAATTTGGTTTTGGTGTTTTCTCAGAAAGTCTGACTCTAGTTTTTCGTTCAGAGTGTGTGTGGATGAAAGCTGTAATGTGAGACTACCGAAAGCTTCGGTAGACCCTCACACTACTTGTAAGAGATGTAGAGGGAATGAATGCTCACAATTGAATACATGTGATGAATGTAAGAATTTAAATGAGGAGGAATGGAAGATTCTTAACTCATATTTAAGAAAATTGGAAAGGGATAGGGCTAGAAAAGCCTCTTCCAAGAGTTTGAGTAGGTCGGTCTCTAACGAGCCAATTAGTAGTCTGGTGCCTATCTCTAATGTAATTGCTTCCTCCCATACAGTTTTACCTTTTCAATTATCAGATTCTGCAACTTCAACATCGGAAATTGCAAATCTGAAAGCTTCCCTTTTGAAGATGGAACGCAAGTTAAAGGATTTAGAAGGTAAGCAAAGTGAAAGTGTTCCCAGTGAAGTCTGATCGGCTCTGTCTCGCTCCCAGGTCTAGACCTCTTTCAAGCTCACAAGCCCAGAGGAGAAGGAATGTCGAAAGCCGCAGGGAGGTTTCAGAGAATCCCCACCAGTCAGGCGTCCCCTCGGCAGATTCTGTAGTTGCGTCCCAGACTGCCAAGGATAGCTGTTGGAAGGGCATCCTAAAACAGTGTTTTTCTTCATCCGATTCTTCTTCAAAGAAAGGATGGAGTTCGTACAAGCTGTCGAGACCTTCTAAAAGATCTTGGAAGTCGCCAGCTTTGGACTCCAGCCCGGAAGAGTTTCCGGAAGAATATCCTCCGGAAAAGAAGAGAAAGGAGATATTTTCATCAAATCCTCCTTCCCCGAGATCGGATGTGGAGAAAGAAGACGCAGCTACTAAGATCCTGAGGAAAATGCAGCAGCAGATATCTTCGTTGGTGGGAGTTTTGAAGAAGGATCCTCCCATGAGAAAGGATCGATTCCTTCCTGTTAAGAGATCCCGTCCGGTGGAAGTCTCTGACAGCTCGGACGAGGCGCCTGCCAGGAGTCTGTCGCCAGGCTCCTGTCAGGTGCAAAATGCCTACGAGGTGGGAGGATTCTATAAATATACATAAATACAGAAAGGCGCATGAGGCGCCTGGACTCCTACTAGGCGCAAAGCGCCTGAGACTCCTGCCTAGCGCCTGGTGCCTGAGGCTCCTTCCAGGCTCCTGGCGCCTGAGGCGCATTCCAGGCACCTGGCGCCTGAGGCGCATTCGGGGGCGCCTACCAGCCATGATAGACTATCCAGGATTGATATGCCTTCCAGGCGCCAAACGTCAACCAGGCGCCGGGTGCTAGCCAGGCGCCATGAACCAAGATCTCAATCTTCATCGGAAATGGAGGTAGAAGCGGACCGAGAGGCTCCTCTTTGGGACTTCTCGCAGTATCAGTTTTCGCCTGACAGGGTCTCTAGATGTCGCACAGGCGGCCGTAGCCCTTATCAGGATGTGGCTGATTCTGGGAGAGGTTTTAAACATTCAAGACCTTCTCCTGATAGGGACGTGAGTTGTCGCACAGGCGGCCGTCGTCCTTATCAGGATAGTCTTAGTGTTACTAAAGGCAAAGGGCAAGATCGGCCTTCTTCTGGCAGGGACTCAAGATGTCGCACAGGCGGCCGTAGCCCTTGTCAGGTTAGAGTCGATATTGCTATGAGCCCCTCACCTTGCTTAGAGAGTCCTCCTCCTCCGGTTGCGCACTCTTCTCCAAATGTCACTGTTCAAGATATGGAAGATGTTTCGGACTCGGAAGCAAATAAGGGGGCAGGTTTTTCGGAATATAAGACCTTGACAGCCCTCTTATTGAAAGAATTTGGAGAGTCTCTGAGTCCTGCTGCCCCTCCTTCTCCTCGGTCTTTCTTTTCAAGTACGAAGACTTCAAAGTCTTCCTCTTTTTTGAAGATGCAGCCTACCATCTCAATGAAGAGGGCTTTGCAGGCTTTCGGAAATTGACTTAAATCCAAGGAGGAGGCGGGAAAGACTGTGTTTACCTGTCCCCCTTCCAGACTATCGGGAAGGAGAGGGATTTGGTACGACAATGGGACTTGCTCTTCCCTCTTTGGCAGACGCAGACTTCTCGACCTTGGTGGACTCGGCAAGAAGACGCGCTTCCAGCTGCTAAGACGAACTGGACTATGTCGGAAATGGACCATCTCCTCAAGGGAGTATTCCATGTCTTGGAAGTTTTCAACTTCCTAGACTGGTCCCTTGGGGCTTTGGCCAAGAAGACTCAAGACCCTGATTTCTTGGAACCTGAAGTCCTGCATAGTGTGCTCGCCTGCATGGATAAGGCGGTGCAAGATGGATCAGCGGAAGTGGCATCCCTTTTCGGGGCAGGAATTCTGAAGAAGAGGGCTGTCTTTAGCTCATTTTTGACGAAAGCAGTCTCTCCAGTCCAGAGGGCGTCTCTCTTATACGCCCCTCTGTCTAAACATCTGTTCCCTTCTCAGTTAGTGAGGGATATTTCTCACTCGTTGACTGAGAAGGCAACACAAGACTTGCTTGTCCAATCAGCAAAGAAGTCAAGACCAGCTGTTCCTGCCACGAAGAGGGAGCCAAGAAGTGCACAGCAGCCCTTTCGAGGAAGTTCTTCACGCCAAGCCCCTAGGAAGAGAGGAGTGGAAAGAAGAGGAAGGTCGTCTTCCATTAGAGTGCCGAAAAAGAATTCCAAATGAGATACCAGTCCTCCAAGCACCAGTAGGGGCCAGGCTACTGAGGTTTTCAGAAGCGTGGGCCTCGAGGCGAATAGATTCTGGGTCTCTGGAAGTACTCAAGAAAGGATATCTCATCCCCTTCAGAGACAGACCTCCATTGACGACGACACCGAGGGAGCTGTCAGCGAGGTACAAAGATCCTGCAAAAAGAGATTCCCTGTTGGGTTTAGTACAGCAAGTGTTGGAGAAGGAGGCCATCGAGACAGTGCAGGATCCGCACTCCCGGGGCTTTTACAATCGGCTTTTCTTAGTGCCAAAAGCTTCAGTAGGGTGGAGGCCTGTGCTGGACTTGAGTGCATTGAACCGCTTCATGGAAAAGACAAAGTTCTCCATGGAGACTTCCAACTCGGTCCTTGCGGCTCTGCGTCCAGGAGATTGGATGGTCTCCCTCGACCTGCAGGACGCTTACTTTCACGTCCCCCTGCATCCTTCATCGAGAAAATATCTTTGATTCATGGTGCAGGGAAGGATTTACCAATTCAGGGCTTTGTGCTTCGGCCTCTCGACGGCTCCTCAGGTGTTTACAGCATTGATGAGGAACGTAGCAAGATGGCTACATCTGAAGGGGGTGAGAATATCACTCTACTTGGATGACTGGCTCATAAGAGCACAGTCAAGACAGCAGTGTTTGGATGACTTGGAGATAACTCTGGATCTAGTCAAATCTCTAGGATTGCTCGTGAACCTCGAGAAGTCACAGATGATCCCCAGTCAGGACATTGTCTATCTGGGGATTTGGATGGATTCTCGGGGTTTTCGAGCATTTCCATCCCAAGAAAGGATTTTGAGAGGATTGGAGAAAATCTCGGCCTTCCTAGAGAAAGAGCGAAGCTCGGCGAGGGAATGGCACAGTCTTCTGGGCACCCTTTCGTCGCTAGAGCAGTTCGTTTCTCTAGGGAGGCTGCACATGAGACCCCTGCAGTTCTACCTGAGGAGAATGTGGAACAGGAAGACAGGAGAACTGGCAGACTCCTTTCCTCTACAGGAAAGCATCAAGAACCACTTGCGATGGTGGTTAGAACCTCTGAAAAAGAATGAGGGAGTGTCCTTGTCTCTGCAGAACCCTCGCCTAGTGTTGTTCTCCGAGGCGTCGGAAACAGGATGGGGAGCAACACTAGGGACGAAGGAGGTGTCAGGCATCTGGACGAAAGAACAGATGGCATGGCATATAAATGCGAAAGAGCTTATAGCCATTCATTTGGCTCTGAAGCATTTCGAAGAGGATGTCAGAGGCGTGGTGGTCCAGGTCAACTCGGACAACACCACGGCTCTGGCATATATCAGAAAGCAGGGGGGGGGACACACTCTTTCTCCCTTTACGAGTTGGCAAGGGCTCTATTAATCTGGGCAGAGGAACGAAAGACAGTACTCTTGACAAGATTCGTTCAAGGAGGAAGGAATATAAGAGCAGACAGATTGAGCAGGAACAACCAGGTCCTTCCTACAGAATGGACCCTTCATTCAGAAGTCTGCCAGAAACTGTGGTTTCTATGGGGGAAACCTCAAGTAGATCTGTTTGCGACGTTCCTCTCCAGAAGGATGGAGAACTTCTGCTCGTTAGGGGAGGACCCCAGAGCCCTAGCAGTCGATGCCCTGCTCATGGATTGGACGGGCATAGATGCATATGCATTTCCCCCGTTCAAGATACTGGGGGAAGTGATAAGGAAGTTCGTGTCCTTGGAAGGAACGAGGATGACGTTAATCGCTCCCTTTTGGCCCGCTCGAGATGGTTCACAGAGGTACTGGAATGGATGGTGGACTTCCCCAGATCTCTTCCCGAAAGGACAGATCTGCTCAGACAACCCCACTTTGAGAGGTATCACAAAAACATCCACGCTCTCTCCCTGACTGCCTTTCGACTATCGAAAGATTGGTCAGAGCGAGAGGCTTTTCTCGCAAAGCTGCAAAAGCAAGAAGATCCCCTACCATACGGATCTACCAATCGAAGTGGGAAGTCTTCCGTAGATGGTGCAAGGCGAAGAAGCTGTCCTCCTCCGATACCTCTGTGACCGAAATTGCCGATTTCCTACTATATTTGAGAGAGGAATCTCAATTGGCAGTATCTACAATAAAGGGGTATAGGAGCATGTTATCTGCTGTGTTCAGGAACAGGGGCCTGAACATAGAGGATAACAAAGACCTTCATGATTTGATTCGATCATTTGAAACATCAAAATCGAAGACTTCACTTACTCCTAGCTGGAACCTAGACGTGGTTCTTAAATACCTCACATCAGAGAAGTTCGAGCCTCCTAATCAAGCATCCTTCAGAGACATTACGAGGAAGTGTATTTTTCTAATGGCTCTCGCTACTGCCAAAAGAGTCAGCGAATTGCAGGCTCTAGACTCGAGAGTGGGCTTTAGAGGAGACTCTGCAGTGGTATCTTTCCGACCTTTGTTTTTAGCAAAGAATGAAAATCCTTCAAGACCTTGGCCCAGGAGTTTTGAAGTTAAAGGGCTTCCTCAACTTGTGGGAAAGGAACTTGAGAGATCATTATGTCCTGTTAGATCCTTGAAATTTTACTTGCAGAAAAAGAAACAGCTGCAAGGTTGCAATCAGTGTCTCTGGTGTGCGGTGAAGGACCCGAAGAGACCAATGTCCAAAAATGCCTTAGCCTTTTTTGTCAGAAATGTGATAACTGAGGCACACATGAAATGCAAAAGTGAATCATTTGCAGCATTGAGAGTTAAAGCGCACGATGTACGCGCAGTTGCTACATCGATATCGTTCAACAAGAGCATGTCGATGAAAAACATCTTAGCAGCTACGTACTGGAGGTGCAACTCGGTGTTTGCCTCCCATTATTTAAAAGATGTAAGGGTAACATACGAGAAATGCTTCTCTCTGGGTCCGTATGTATCAGCAGATACAGTGCTGGGTGAAGGAGATAAGACTGATCCTTAAAATTTTTTTTTTTTTTTATTTTTTATTTTTTATAATTTGAATTTCAAAATAGTTTGGCGTTGAGTTTTAAGGTTGTTTGAAAGGTGGTTGGGGATAACTCCTTTCAATCTTAGTACTAATCCACGGTTAGGATCGGGTGATCGGGATCAGTGTTGTACTCCTTTGTTATGCCATTAGGCATAGATATATTGTCATGTAAGTGGATAGGACCCCATTGACAATTGCCATCAGGTTCTGTTGAGTAAGTGGATAAGACCCCATCGACAGTCCTCACAAGAGCACTTAGCCATAGGTCACACCCTCGCTGAGGCTCTTGAGGTGAAGAAGATTTCTAAGCAGTAGCTATGAAATCTTATGCCAAAACAGGTAGGAACCAGGGTACTTTTTATTTATATTACCTACAACGTATGTTGTTTACCTGTCTAATCAGTAATTAGCTGTCTCTTACCCTCCGCCAAAGGTGCCAATCACCTAAGTATATATCTGACAGGGAAGTTGAATGTATGAAAATGATATTGTTATTGTACAATAAAGTTTCATACATACTTACCTGGCCGATATATACTTAGCTATAGACTCCGTCGTCCCCGACAGAAATTCGAATTTCGCGGCACACGCTACAGGTAGGTCAGGTGATCTACCGGCCTGCCGCTGGGTGGCAGGAATAGGAACCATTACCGTTCTAGAACCAGATTTTCTCTTCCACCTGTCTCCTGAGGGGAGGCTGGGTGGGCCATTTAATCGTATATATTTGCCAGGTAAGTATGTATGAAACTTTATTGTACAATAACAATATCATTTTGCAAAGAAATATTAGAAAAAACATGTAAAATAAAAAAAAAGTAAAAAATCTGTTCTCGGTAAATTACATAAATAATTTTCAACAAAAGCCAAGAATTTGTTACTGCTTTTATTTCTTGTCTGTTTTGATATTGTATGAGCAGTAATTATAATTTTACAAAATAAAATAAATTTATTTATTAGAAAAAACATATAAGGTGGTAAAATTTACGATTGTCTTGTAAAAGAGGGTCTAAAGGGATTGTAAATAATCATTTTCAACTTCTGGTAGTAGGTAGGGAAAATTTTTTACAATTTTTGTTTTCACCATGTACATTTGCATATACAGTGGAACCTCGACATACGAAAGTCCCAACTTACGAAAAATTAAAGTTACAAAAGCAAATACGAAGATTTTTTTGTCTGCATGCGAAAATAATTCAGGTTACGAAAGGTTGTTGCTGTAAAGTCCCGAGATTTGCCCGGACCGCCGAGAACAATTTTAAAACTCGACCGCCGCCACCATCCTCCCGCACTCCCATTGGTTCCTGATGCTAGTCTCATTCCTGATCCTGCTGTCCTATTGGTCAGCATCTCTCCCATCGTGCTCTACATAAAGGCGTTCTTTGGCCACTTCGTCACACCAGCGTTATCGTACGCATGCGGAATTCGTTCGTTCACATATACGATTTCGTTTGTTAATGTAGATTCGTGGTAGTGATTTCGCTTTGTATTTTATCGTGTTGTGTGAGAACTTAATTAGTACATACTACATAACATAATTACGTATAGTCATGGGTCCCAAGAAATTTGCTGAAGTTCACGGAAAGAAGTGGATGCTTTCTATGGAGACAAAAATAGAGATTATCAAGAAGTATGAGGCTGGCATGCGGCTGAGTGTGATCGCTAAGGAATATGGCCAAAATCCGTCTATGATAGGCACCATCCTTGAGCAGAAGGAAGCCATCAAAGCAGCTACACCTTCCAAGGGTATGACTATTTTGTCCAACAAGAGGAGCCACGTGCATTATGAGATGGAGAGGCTGCTTCTTTGGATTGAGGACAAAGAAATCGCTGGCGATACGATAACCAAGACGGCAATCTGCCAGAAGGCCAGTGCTATTTTTGGCAATTTGATTTCCCAGGCCAAAGACGACAGAGGAGAAGGGACATCAACGCCAACCCCAGACTTCAAGGCTTCTCATGAGTGGTTTGAAAAATTCCACAAACGGACTGGCATCCATACGGTGGTGCGGCGTGGGGAGGCGGCCAGCTCGGACACGAAAGCGGCCAAAGCTTTTATTAAGACGTTCGACGAGATGACAATCAACAAAGGCTACAGTTCTCAGCAAGTCTTCAACTGTGATGAGACTGGCCTTTTTTGGAAAAAAATGCCTCGTCGGACGTACATCACGGAGGAAGAGAAGAAGCTACCTGGTCATAAGCCTATGAAAGACAGGCTTACGCTCGCACTTTGTTTGAACGCCAGTGGGGATTGCAAGGTGAAGCCCCTACTTGTCTATCATTCAGACTCCTCGAGCCTTCAAGGCCCACAAAGTGCTAAAGGAGAATCTTCCAGTGATGTGGAGGGCTAATGCGAAAGCCTGGGTAACAAGACTTTTGTTCACCGAGTGGGTAAATCTGTGTTTTGGCCCGACAGTGAAGAAATTCTTGGAAGAGAAGTGCCTCCCTATGAAATGTCTGCTGGTGTTGGACAATGCCCCTACTCACCCTCCTGGCCTCGAGGAAAATATCCTAGTGGAGTATTCTTTTATCAAGGTTCTTTGTTTTCTGCCTAACACCATCCCTCTCCTCCAGCCCATGGACCAGCAAGGGATATCAAACTTCAAGAAGCTGTATACGAAACATCTTTTCAAGAGATGTTTCGACATCACCAATACCACAAACCTCACCTTGCATGAATTTTGGAAGGAGCATTTCGATATCAAGATATGCATCCGACTCATCGATCAAGCTTGGCAGGATGTTTCGAGGCGAACCTTGAATTCTTCGTGGAGGAAACTGGCCTGATGCTGTATTCGCCCGAGACTTTGAGGGAATCAATGTGGGCGAAGCTGATGCAGATTCAGAAACAGTTGACGATCCTGAAACTTTCGCAACCAGATCTTGACGAGATCGTTGCACCCAGCAAGTCCATGGGGCTGGTCGTCGACGAGGATGACATCAATGACCTTCTCGAGGAGCACCAAGAGGAGCTTACGACGGATGACCTGAAGGAGTTGGAGGCCATGCAACATAACGTCGTTCAAGAAGAGTTCTCTAGCAGCAGAGGAGGAGGAGGAGGACGACCCTATGACAACAGCAGAAATTAAGGATGCTCTAGCTGTTTTTCATAAGGTGCAATCATTTGTAGAAAAGAGACACCCCAAAAAGGCTTACACAGGTCGTAAGCTTACACGTTTCGATGATGTTTGCCCGAGTCGTTTCAGGAACATTGTGAAAAGCAGGCAGAAGCAATCTTCCTTGGATAGTTATTTTTCAAAGAGGCCTTTAGTAGGAGTAAGCAAACAGGAAGATCCAAGTGATACTACGAAAAAGCAGAAAGTTGAAAGCGGTGAAGAAATCAAAATTTTGAGAGAAAAAAAAAAAATGTAAAGTATAAAAAAGTAAAAAAAAAAAAAGTAAAAATAAAAAAAGACAAAAAAAAGAAATTTAATTTCAAGTTTTCTGTAAAGTTAAGTGTTAACGTTTTGTGCCATTTGTTAATGTGTTTCGTAAAGTTTAGTGTTAATGTTTCCTGTCATTTTTTAATGTGTTTCGTAAAGTTAAGTGGTCAGGTTTTCTGCCATTTGTCCTCCTCTGTCGCCATTTTCGGAGATCGCCTCACTTGAAAGGTAAGGTTCCACATTTTACTACATACGTACGTATGTATATACAGTATTTCTTGTACCATGTACACTAATACACTTTATTTACAGGTATGTAGTACATATTAGTAGTACGTAGTATATGTAGTTTATGTTAGGTATTGAATGGTCTAAATTGTTGTATTTCATTGTTTATTGGTCAATTTAGCTTTATTATAAAATTTACTGGGGTGTTTTTTTTTTAGGGCTTGGAATGAATTAAGTAATTTACATGTAAAATGTGGTTCAAGATAAGAAAAAATCAGGTTACGAAGGCCGCCTCGGAACGGATTAATTTCGTATCTTGAGGTACTACTGTATTCCTCTTTCCATTGATGTGTTTTTTTTTCATAAATTGGCCGACCTCAAAGTTTACTCGGTCTGAGGAGCTGAATATTAATATATTTACCCGTCCAGTAAGGGTTAAGTGTGTCAATAAGTTCATTCCTGTTGAAGTGTTTGCTTAATGCATTTTGATCATCAGTTTGGGACAAAAAGCCAAATGGAGCAATATATTAAACATAAGTGGCAGTAAATAAGTCAAGTACTTCCATGGTAACATTGGCAAACCTCCACAATACTGAGTAAATAGCCCTAAAGGTTATTATTATAGATTATAACAGTTGATAACATTTTTCAAAATAATAATTACTTCATCATTTTTTATGACCCAATACAAATAGGTTTTCTGCAGCTTTTTAGATAAGTATGGAATTTTTATGAAGATTAAGATGGATTAAATTTCAAGCACCACTGGTTTCTTACAGCTGTGAAAGATGATATGAACTTTCCTGATGAGATAGACACACCAATGGACACTCCTGCTAGAGTACGTTTTCAAAAATTCCGTGGTCTTCAGAGCTTTAGAACCTCCACTTGGGATTACAATGAAAATCTCCCAGTAGACTATTCAAGGATATTTCAATTTAGAAATTTTACACATACCAAGAAGAGAATTTTAAAAGAAGAGAAAGAAGGTGCTCTTGTAAGTATGTTTTTAATGTATGTATTGATAAAATCTGTTAAGAACGGAATTTGATATTCCATTGTTTGTTAGGAAGTTAGTTTAATAAGAATGCCTCAGGAGCTGAGAGAGATGCCATTAATCCTTACGTAATTTTGATTTTAAATGTATTAATGAAATTTAACATAATTACAAACCATACATTTTTCTGGATTGTTGTACTTCAGTTTCTCCAAGGTTTGCGAAGGTTAATAAATAAAAAAATAGACAATTTTTTTTATAGAAGGAGAGAACTTGTCTAAAGTTTGCACAACAACAATGCATGTTATTAAATAAATCAGCCCAGCTTTACAGTAAGAAATTGCCCAGACACTTTGATCTTTGTAAAAGAAACATTAGTTAAAAGGTTTGGGTTACTGTGGCTTTTCTTGGCAACATTCACTTCAGGCTGTGACGTCCCTGCCTACACTAGTTAGGCAACTCTTCTGGGAGAAGGACACTCCAAAATCAAACCAGTGGGTAGAAGAGACCCGTCAGCCTTGGTAGGCAACCCTTCTAAAAGGTTACATTGAATTCAAACCTTGTCCTCCAATCATGGACTGTGTCATAGCCATTGTACTGTGGCACCTTCCATGGTCTTGGTTTGAGGTCCCTTGCCTGAGGGTACAATCAGGCATTTATCCTTCTTTCTTTTTTTTTCTCTCTTCCTGAAAAGTGTGTAGGACATGCTGATGAGAAAGCAAAAGTTGCTTGGTAGATTATCAGAAAAGTGCCTTCATCTTTACCTATCTATTCCTACTGCATTTTTTATTTCTAAATCCATTCTGACTGCCCTCCTCCAGTTGCTGTGGTAAATGTGGTGGATTTAATTTGTCTTACAAGGTTTGACCAGTTGCTTCCAGTGCTTTTTCCAATGACATATGGACAGTTTATTTATACTTTCAACAGAATTTTTTAAAATAATGTAAATACTGTTGTCGATGGTGTTGTTATTGTTCATATGAGGAACAAACCTTCAGTCTTAACATAGGATAATCTTTTTGCACCAGCTGGCAACCAGTTAAAAACAATCAAAGATTATAAAGCAAGGAATCTGTGGCATCTGGCAACTCATACGTAAATGAGGTGGAAGCAGGTCACCAACCAGACAGAATCTTGTGACGCATCAGTCTTTCTGTGACCACCTTGGAGAGTAGTTGCTTGTGCTCTCCTTGCAAGCTGGTTGGTTTGTTTGCTTGTGATTTCTTTGTTTCAGTGTGTTTGTGTGTGTGTGTGCCTTGTTTGATTATCATGGAGTCCTCCAATTCTTTTAGGCCTCGTCAACACGTGCCCCGGCATTCAGGGATTTCCGTGCTCCAGGTTTTTGGCTGCTACCATTACAGACCCCTTACTACATGCAGTAGGTGCCAATTAAATTTTTGTACCATTACTAACCCTTGCCCGCAACGTCATTCCTGGCCTGTGTCGCAGTGGAAGGCTTTCTACAAGAAGAGGGAACATCATAGAGTATCTACTTGTCCTTCTTGGGAGGGTTTTTCACCTCCTCATTTGGACTGTTCAGCATTCCCTTCTTCCAGAAATGTTCCCATTATGTCGAGTGTACTGCTATCTCCTTTTCTTCCATCGATTCATCGTTGGAAGTATCAGGAGTTGCACAGGATGAGAGTATGTTTAATGTAGCCCCCTCTTCTGCAGGATATAATGTCCTGCCCGATCAAACAAGATGGCAGCTGTTTGGGCATCTCTAGGCCTACAGGGTGCCTCATTAAATGGCCTACTCTCGCATTTCTTGGCAGCTAGTCACCCCCCTCCAGGCCTACACTACTTAGGCTCTCGTGTGCTGCCTCCTAGCAAGACGCCTTTGTCAATGTCGACACTTGGTCACTCCCTATCACTCCGCCAGTGAGGCCAGCGACTCGTCACCTAGAGCTTAGGTGTCTTAGACTTTATATTAACATAAGCCAGGTCAAGAAAGAGGTTTCCTAGAATACCTTTTTGTTTAACTACATGAGGTATTAAGCAAGCCTACTCCGCATCAAGTTCTGTCACCAATTCGGTGCATGCAAAAGTGCATGACACCAGAGGAATTGGTTCCTCCCTGGCATATAAGAAGAACTTATCTGTTCATAGGATTTTGAAGGCTGGTTCCTGACTGCATCAAACCACTTTCACTTCCTTCTACCTGAAGGATGTTGCCCACAGATCATTGGGCACTTTTTCCTTGGGTTCAGTGATGGCTGTTCAACAAGTGTAACTCATCCAGTGCCATGACAGGACAGTTGGTATCTAGCTTAAGATGATTGTATGGAGTAGGGAATGAGTGAGATGACTGGTTTCTCTTTCTCTATTTTTTTTTCCTCCTTTCTTCATACCTATGGGCAGTTTGAAGAATAGACACATAATACACTGGAACTACTTGATGCAGATGAGTGTTGCAGGCATAATGTTACAGCATTTTTTATGTTCCATACAACATAAAAATCTGCTTCTCAGTAGCTTCAACTCCTCTCCAGCAAGGGGAGTTAGGAGTAGTGACAAACCCAGTTCTTTTGGCTAACATGGTTCCCCTTGTATTTGCAAGGGGTAGGTACCAGACCCCCTGCAAATAGTTGAAACCCTTATAAAAAATGCTTAAAACTGCAGATTTTGTTAGGTAAAACTAAAGTAAAACCCCCATAAAATGTTTATACCTGGTTTTTTTTAATAGTTTTATCACAAAAAGAGCATTTTATGATGAAATTTATAAAAACAAATAAAACAGGAATTTGTGGATATTTCTCATAAAAAAATACCGCAAGTAGGCAAATTTTCTGCAAATAACGGGGGGTACATGCTCCCGAGAGAAATCCGCGAATCCGGAGTCTGAACATAAGGGTGGTTTACTATACGTCTGTTCTTTTTTACTTCCGTACATGCAATGAATCTAGACATGTTTCATTGTATTTAAACCCAGTGGACTGAGTGTTAGATATCCACATATCTAACTTCTCAAAGGCTTAGGTCTTTTTTTTTTTTTTTTTTTTTTTTTTTTTTTTTTTTTTTTTTTTTTTTTTTTAAAGAAGAATGATCTGTCAGTTTAGGATTTTCGTATCTCCCTCCAAGGTGAGTTTATTCTATTGTTAAGACTGAAGCTTTGTTCTGCATATGAACAAATGACAAATTTTTAATTAATTTGCATTTTGACTATCCACCTTTAGCCACCCCTTGATTGAGCCTACTACTGAAAGAATTAGGAAAATAATTTTTTAGTTGCTAAAAGAAACTAATGTATTGATGCAGTTATTATTTGTAATTTTGTGCATAAAAGTAAAACAAATGTAAACTACTACTGTGGACCCCGGTATTCGCGTTCTCCGGATTCACGGATTTCTCTCTGGGCCATGTTTACCCATTATTTGCGGGGGATTCGCCTATTTGTGGGATTTTACCGGCAAAAATAATCACTAATTAGGGTATTTTGACTAAATACATTTTTATGGTACAAAAATGATTTACTAATTTTCAAATACAAATATTGATTAATACTGTATTAGTAAGTTCAATAAGATTAAATGATATCACAATAATAAAAATAGTAATTCTCTCTCTCTCTCTCTCTCTCTCTCTCTCTCTCTCTCTCTCTCTCTCTCTCTCTCTCTCTCTCTCTCTTTTGAGAACACCCACTCTCTCTCTCTCTCTCTCTCACCAAGATGAAAGAATTTTTATGGTACTAGTATGTAAAATGTTTATTGATATTTTCTGTTGTTAATAATAGGTAAATAATAATAATAATAATAATAATAATAATAAAACTGTAATTACAAAATTTGTATGTGGTAGTATTGTAAAGAGATAAAAATGACCTTTCCATTTCACTTGTAAGGATAACTCCTCTCTCTTACTGAGATGAGAGAATTTTTATGGGAGATGCATATGTTTAATATTATCAAATAATAATAATAATAATAATAATAATAATAATGATGATGATGATAATAATAATGATAATAATAATAAAAAAAAAAAATAACTCTCAATTTCAAATGAAAATTCTTCCCTTCGTCTTTTTCTGTATCAGTTTCCCTACCTTCTCGTAACTCCAGTGACGCTTGGAGCTGGGAAGCTGTCAAACATGTCAAGTAACGGTGCCTTACAATGGTCAACGAATTTAATGATTTTTATGTAATCTATCTCTCTCTCTCTCTCTCTCTTACTAAGATGAGATCATTTTTATGGTACATGTATGTAATAAGTTTATTATTAATATTTTCCAATAATAATACTATAACTGTAATTACAAACTTCATATGTATCTTAAATACAATAATCTTTCCATTTCACTCTTTACATACTGTAAAGACAACTCTCTCTCTCTCTCTCTCTCTCTCTCTCTCCACAAGATACATATGTCATAGTGGTAACTCTCTCTCTCTCTCGGCTGCAAGTGTTAGAAGTACGTATGTATGTACCTATATAACTTTAATGGTACTAATGTTTAGGATTACAGTGGACCCCCGTATTCGTGTTCTCCGGATTTGCTGACTCACTGATTCGCGGATTTCTTTCTGGACCATATCTACCCATTATTTGCGGGGGATTCACCTATTCGCAGGATTTTCCGGTGAAAATCATCACTAATTAGTGTATTTTGATGTTACTTTCATGACTAAATGTATTTTTATGGTACAAAAATGATTTACTAATTTTCAAATATTAATACTGATTAATGCTGTATTAGTAAGATTAATAAGATTAAATGATATCACCTAATAAAAATAATTTTTTTCTCCCTCTCTCTCTCTGCTACAGAGATGTATGGTTTTTTGTGTGTGATAAATAATTTATTTACTATTTTCAAATATTAATATTAATGTATACAGTAGGGCCTCGATAATCGCGGAGGATAGGGCCCAGAACCTCCCGTGATAAGTAAATACCCTTGTTATCCTGGTTCCCCCCTCATACCCCCTCTCAAAAATTGCTCTAAACTGCATACTCTAATAAGCAACCCACCCAAGACCACTATTTCAATATTTATAACTGCCTACTTTAGTTCAAGCACCAAATATGTCTTCAGCTATCACCTTAAACTAAATTCAAGACGGTTTCAAAGTTATTCTTTCCTATCTTCAATTTCCTCTTCATCAGATCAGCAAACAAAAGTATGTTACCTAACAATTCCTTTCTATTTTCATGATTTGGCTGCTGCACCAAACTAAAAGTACATAGTATATCTATTTCGTGAATGAACATATTTATGAAACATCATGATTTACTGTAATGATTACAGCACCCAACTATAATATCATTGTATAAACAGCAAAATACAGCAATAAAAATCTATTTTTGTCTTTTGTTTACGTTTAGAATCAGCTGATGGACGTTTATTACTGAAAGAATTATTTTGGAAAACAATTGTTGCTAAAAGAAACTAATTTATTAATGGAATTATTATTATTTTCAACTTTTGTACATAATAGTTTATGATATTATGATACACTAATTCATATGAGAGAGAGAGAGAGAGAGAGAGAGAGAGAGAGAGAGAGAGAGAGAGAGAGAGAGAGAGAGAGAGAGAGAGCAGCTTAGGAGGAGAGTAATTGTTGAATAGCTTGAGAGAGCAGCTTGGGACGAGAGTAACTTGACTAGTTTAGCTCGAGAATAACAATGAAATTTGTATTTTAAATATTTTTATGGTGATAAGAAATGAAACATCGATAGTGATAAAATATTCTCTTGTATACTGTTATAATATGTGATAATCATTGAGTCAACTATAAAAGTTGTATTAAAGCACAGTTTCGTAAATCACAGAAAGAATTTGTACCTGCAAATGTAGGGGACCATCTTGTTCTTTTATTACGATAATAATAGATCAGTATTATAGTTTTTTCTGTAAGTGATGAGAGAGAGAGAGAGAGAGAGAGAGAGAGAGATTTTGCTATTTACATTCATAGTATTTGAAAATGTGTAAATGAGTTTATCCTAAAAATGCATTTAGTCATGAAAAGAAGAAAACACAGTAATTAGTGAATCTTGCTCTATGATAAAATTCGCGATTTTGTTAATTTTCCGGGATATAGTATTTGGGCTCCAAAAAAAAAAGTAAGTAAAGTGATTTATGATAGAGTTTAGAGGATACTTATGTAAAATACAATGTAGTTTTTAGAACGGTGTAACCACTATCACATTATGTAAAAATAGTATGTACGAATGAGACTGTAGGTTTGGTGACGTCACGGTGATCATACTTATTTTTTTCGTGAATGAATATACATTTATGATAAAAAATAGTTACTGTACTGCTGACAGTACCATACTGTAATGTTAATGTAATCACATCAAAATAAAGTAATCAGTGCATACTGTAAACTTGTAAAGTGTATTTTTGTCTTTTGAAAAATGCATTCCCCAAGGAATTATTCCTTGAAGAGGCTTTTTTGTATGAAGATAAGCCAATAATATATAAGATATGCATTTTATTATGAATATATGACAATGATATATAAGGTAAAAATGGTTTTATTACGTTTACGCTTTGTCGCCGATCGCAAACAACAATACGATAATCTATGACAATTATTGTTTGTATGACTGCAGTGTTCAGAGAAGTTGATTACGTTATACCAAACCAATAATGAAGTTCGAATTGAAAATTAATGTTTTCCTAAATGTTATTACTACTGTAATAGCACTACTACTATTAACATTTCTAAAAATGTTAAGAATGACAAAGCTGTGAAGTGTAACTCAATGTTTACATTTCTGCAGGCCATTCAACTACAAGTTGATGTCAATGTTTTGGAATTATTCCATGAATAGGCTATATATTATGAAGATATGCCAATAATATATAAGGTGAGAATGGTTTTTATTACATTACCTTTATTGTCAGTTAATATCACAATGTGAATCTAATAATGCATTTGCTGGTTATCGGAACCAGACGAGGCTTAGCCTACCATGGACAAGCCTGTGATGCTGGGATTCATACCAGCGATATAGACTGAGAAGTGGTGCAAGGAAAAACCTGTGATTAACTGAATCTGTGATTGCTGATCCGCGACTAAGCGAGGCCCCACTGTACAGCAATAATATCTATTCATTAAAGAAAATACTAAAGTGAATTAGTAAGATTTTAGTTTATAAATTTGAAAAATTATGTAAGAATGAAGGAAATCCCAGTCTTCTCTCTCAAACTCCAGGTACTAAAGCTGTCAGATATGTCAAGTAATGGGACGGAGGGGGAGGAGCTGTTGTGTTGTTGCCATCAAGTGTTCATGCAATTTCTCTCTCTCTCTCTCTCCTCTTCTCTCTCTCTCTCTCTCTCTCTCTCTCTCTCTCTCTCTCTCTCTCTCTCTCTCTCTCTCTCTCTCTCTCATTTACTGAGACTCGAGAATTTTTATAGTACATGTACTATTTGTTTTTAATACTTTAAAATAATAATAATAATAATGATAATAATAATAATAATATTAATATAACTGTAATTACAAAATTCATATTATGTGATAGTATTTTAAAGAAATACAATAATCTATCCATTTCACTTTTAATTAAGGATAACTCTCCTCTCTCTCTCTCTCGATCTCTCTCTCGTCTCTCGCTCTCTCCTCTCAGTCTCTCTTATTCCTCTCTCTCTCTCTCTTTTTGCCACACAGGATATGTTATGTCATAGTGGTAACTCCCTCCCTCTGTTTCGCTGGAAGCTTTATAAAGTATTTTCTGAGAGAACAGAGTGATAAACACATACTCTCTCTCTCTTTACTGAGATAAAAGAATTTTTATGGTACTAGTATGTAAAATATTTATTGATATTTTCTGTTGTTAATAATAATTATAATAATAATAAAAATAATAATAATAATAAAACTGTAATTACAAAATTTGTATGTGGTAGTATTTTAAAAAGATAAAAATGACCTTTCCATTTCACTTAGGTAAGGATAACTCCTCTCTCTTACTGTGATTAGAGAATTTTTATGGTAGATGCATGTGTTTATTAATATTTTCAAATAATAATAATAATAATAACAACTAATTTCAAATGAAAATTCTTCTCTTTGTCTTTTTCTGTATCAATTTCCCTACCTTCTTGTAACTCCAGTGACGCTTGGAGCTGGGAAGCTGTCAAATATGTCAAGTAACAGTGCTATACAATGGTCAACAAATTTAATGGTTTGTATGCAATTCATTCTCTCTCTCTCTCTCTCTCTCTCTCTCTCTCTCTCTCTCTCTCTCTCTCTCTTACTGAGGAGATCCTTTTTATGGTACATGTATGTAATAAGTTTATTATTAATATTTTCCAATAATAATACTATATGTATAATAATAATACTATAAATGTAATTACAAAATTCATATGTGAGTATTTTAAATACAATAAGCTTTCCATTTCACTCTTTTTAAATACTGTAAGGACAATCTCTCTCTCTCTCTCTCTCTCTCTCTCTCTCTCTCTCTCTCTTGGCTGCAAGTGTTAGAAGTACGTATGTATTAAGTATATACCTTTAAGGGTACTAATGTTTAGGATTACTTTGAAATTATATTGATACAGTCTCTAAGATTAATACATTAATATGATAATAATTTAAAGTAAATTTGATGTAGGATGTTACATAAGGTTTACATTTGGTGTTTCTGTTTCTTCCTTCTTTTATCTCTCTCTCTCTCTCTCTCTCTCTGCAAAAGAGTTGATATACAGATAAACATAATTGTTCAGTCCTCTCTCTCTCCCTTCTCTGGAATAGATATATGTATTTATGGGAGGGTAAATTAGTATTGCCTATAAAAGTTCCTTTCAATCTTTTGATATCGTAAGGAGTTATTCTCTCTCTCTCTCTCTCTCTCTCTCTCTCTCTCTCTCTCTCTCTCTCTCTCTCTCTCTCGCTGTGTTATTGGCTGTTTATTTATTTCTAATGGTAAAATGCTTAAGATGACTTTGAAATGATATTAATAATACCAATTCAATGGTATACAGGCAGTCCCCGGGTTACGATGGGGGTTCCGTTCTTGAGATGCGTCGTAAGCTGAAAAATTGTCAAAAATCCTAAGAAAACCTTACTTTTAATGCTTTAGGTGCATTCAAAACTTTGTAAACTGCATTCTTATTGCATTTTTCATAAAAAACTTTAAATATTGAGGTGTCGTATCTCTGGAACATGCGTGGTAACCCTGGAACATGCGTCGTAACCCTGGAAATAATTTCTGATGAATATAATTGAAATGTGTCGTAACCTCGGAACGTCGTAAGCCGAGACCGTCGTAACCCGGGGACTGCCTGTATTTGATGTAGGATGATACTTTAAGTATACATTTGGTATTTGAACTTTCAAGATAGGCAGATATGGGCATTTTTAGAGGGGAGTTCTAACTATTCGCGGGTTTGTGTTATTTGCGGTGGTCCTTGGTACACATCCCCCGCGAATACGGGGGGAACACTGTACTTTGAAATTATATTAATACAATCTCTAAGATTAATACATTAATATGATAATAATTTAAGGTAAATTTGATAAAGGATGTTACATAAGGTATACAATTGGTGTTTCTATTTCTTCCTTCTTTTCTCTCTCTCTCTCTCTCTCTCAGCAAAAGAATTGATATACAGACAAGCATAATTGTCCAGTCCTCTCTTTCTCTCTTCTCTGTAAAAGATATATGTATTTATCATAAGAAGTTATTCTCTCTCTCTCTCTCTGTTATTGGCTGTTTATATATTTCTACTGGTAAAATGTTTAAGATGACTTTGAAATTATATTAATAATACCAATTCAATGGTATATTTGATGTAGGATGATACTTCAAGTATACATTTAGTATTTGAACTTTCAAGATAGGCAGATATAGGCATTTTTAGAAGGGAGTTCTAACTATTTGCAGGTTTGAGCTATTCACGAGGGTGTCTGGTACACATCTCCCGCGAATATGGGGGGAACGCTGTATATACTTTCTGTTAAAGTAAAATCCCTCAAAATCACAAAACAGCTGTTTCCTGATTATTTTTACTGACGATACATCCCCAGTTCTCTCTCTTCTCAGTATTGTATGTATTCTTTAATAATACAAATTACTGTATCATAGACATAAAAATGCAAAATTAAAACACTGAAGTTCATGCCATCAAATGAGTACGTGCATATGTGTTACAGTTTTTTTTTTTTTGCTTGATTTACTGTAGTTTTTATTACAAGTTTAATTAATTCTAAGTACATATATGTTTAACACACACAACAGTACAGAAGATAATGTTTTATCACTGTTGATTGCATTTATAATTTTTTTTTCTGTACATACACTTAAATTTGTTCCGACACGGCATACAAACCTTCGGTCCTTTTACAATAGGAAGGTACTAGCGGCAGCTGGATAGGTCGTAAGCTTTCGAACAAGGGGTTCGGTAGTTAACTGCTTGTCCGACAGGCGCGCGCGCGCGACTGGGAGGTAAACAAATCACTTTTGCTTTCGGCCTCACAGCGAGTAGACGTGTGTGTTCGACGCTCTCTGCCCGCTTCTCGTCGTTTGCTTTCCTTGAGTATATGGTTGTGTTTGTGTATGAAAGAATCATTGTAAGTACAATCATTTCTCTTTATCTATTTAATTGTGAATTATTGGTCAATTATGGAATCTCCTCGCCTCGCTACCCCACGGAGACTATGCCCGGGTACCGAAGGGCGTAAATGCGGAAAGTTCCGCTCATTCCCGGAGATTGACCCACATATTTTGTGCGCTCGGTGTCGGGGGCGCGAATGCACCCGAGCCGAGCCCTGTGAAGTTTGTAATAATTGGTCGGAGGCGCAGTGGACTTTGTATGAGGGCAGGAAGAAGCGAAGGCCTGCAAAGGAGTCGTTGGAAAGCTCTCCCGCAACTCCTTTGGTTACGGACACTTCGTCTTCTTTCCTGCCGCCCGCTCAGCTTCCACGTTTGGCGCCTTCCCCTTCGGGGGGGGTTTCTAGGTCCTTCTCCTCACCTGACTTGTCGAGTGTGGAGGAGGGCGCTAGATACCCTGACGTCGAGTTGTACTCTGGGTCCTCTATCCGTTCGTCTTCGCGCGAGCGGGTAGAGGATCCTGCTAATCACCCGACTTTTTTGCTTCCTCAGGTGCGGTTGCCGCGAAGGACGACCTCGGACAGGTGTGGGCATCGTTGGGACTGCAGGGCGTGCCGAGTGTCCAGGGGGACTGCTCTACCATCTCGCTGGCTCCGTGGCGGTCACCCATGCGACGGTTACGACCACCACCACGACCCTTACAACACCTGGCTACGCTTCACCTCCTCACCTGGTGTACACCCCGCACGCGGTCTCTGTAACACCTACTACATCGGTGCAGGGGCCAGTCGCCGTACCACGGAGGGACGGTGATGCGCCACCTGGCTTTGCAGTGCTGCCGCGACCGGACTTCGTGTTGCCCGAAGAGCTCGCCCCTGGGACCTCCCACCCAGTTACCAAGGATGTCTGCTGCCGCTGGGTCCGTTCCATCTGGACCGCCTGCACAGCCTGCCGTACCTGCCCAGCCGCCGTTCACAGGACGTAAACGTTGATGACGGCCACCGCTGCCGTTCCTGTTACCTGCCCCTGCCGTCTCTACTGCTGTTCCTGTGATGCCTGCACCTGCTGACGTTGTTCCTGTTCCTGGCGCCGCTGCTCCCGATGCTGATCTGTTCGGACAGGTGCGTCCGGGCCCTGTTGCTTCGGCAACAGCAGCCCCGGCTCCGCTCTGGATGACAGATCTGACGTCGGTCCTGAGGAGGTTTGACGAAGAAGAAGAAGAAGAGGAGGAAGGTGTCGTCGTCGTCTTCATCGTCTTCTTCGTCGTCGTCGTCGTTGTCGTCTGCCGCCTCTTCCCCTTCTTCTTCTAAGGCTCCCCCGCCGAAGAAGAAGAAGGTCGCCTCCCCCCCCCCCTAAGAAGTCTCCTTCGAGAACTTCTAAGGGCCCGTCTCGCTCTGGTGAGACGGGGGGTTCTTCCGCTGGTCACCCTGCTCCTTCGGGGGCAGGACCCGTCTCTTCTTCCGCAAGGAAGAAGACTACGGGGACCAGAGGAGTGCCGGCTAACACCGGCACTTCCTCACCTGCTGTTAGTGGTTCGGGCCACGGCAGCAGGGTCCGTCTCGGCCTCTCGTTCGCGAGAGGTACCGAGTGTACGGTCGCCTAACAGCGACCGTGCAGCCAAGAACCAGACCTCTGAGTCCGCTCAGCGTCAGGTTCACGGCACGGAGCGGAAGACTGGTGACAGCCGCTCACGCGACTCTCACCAGACCAGCTCTCGCTCTCGCGGCGAGCAGCTGGCTACGCCCGGGCGGACGTGACGGTCCATGACCGGCCACGGGCTGAGGCTGGGAAGAGGTCCCCCCGTTCGCCGGCACCAGCCACGGCTGGTACCAGCGAACTGACGCGCCGTGAGGATACGCACCGGTCTCACCGTGACAGTGGAGTCTCGCCGGTCGCCTGACCGTCACTCTCACAGAGAGCGATCGGGTACGGCGACCAGCACCAGCTCCTCTGACACACGAGACCGGGGCCGCTGTTCTCGGTCCAGCCGTTCTCCACAGCGAGACGGCTCGACTAGGTCTGCAGCTCGATCGCCACCGCGGGTTGACGATCGCCTGCAGTCTTCCAAGCCCACTGGTTATGCCAGCGAGCAAGGAGGGAGCGTCAGGTCTGCCTCTCCCATACCTTCAACCTCCTCGGGTTACACCGGGAGGGGCGAGGTGTTGAGGAGTGATCGTGAGGGGTGCGCCCCTCAGGATCCCACCACGTCGTCGTACGTACCAGGCACGGTTCTCGGACCAGCCAGGTCGTACGCACAAGTGGTTGGAGGAGACCGAGAGGGGTCTGTCGCTGTTCCTCCCCTCGAGGGAGGAGGGTCGCGGGAGATGCTCCTGTTTGAGGGACTGGATGGTCCGACTCCGCAGGACGCAGTCACTCCTGAGATCCAGAGGAACTTTGCCGAGGTTATTGCGCTGATTCGTCAGCACAACGACCTCGCGGAAGGATCGCCGCTCCCACCATCCGAGCCCACGTCCCGGCTCGAGTCGTTCTTGGGGCCCGAAGAAGGAACCCAGACCGACGGTGGGTTTGCCGCGTTCCGAGCTTGCAGACTCAGTGCTGGACCAGGTTGAATCGCTTGTCTCCGGACAAGACGGTTCGCTCAAGTCTGGCAGGTCGAGCAAGCTGCTTCCACCTCCTCTGCTGCGACAGCGGCGTTTTTTACGTGCCATCTGAAGAGCCCGATGGCCGCCCAAACAGGTGAACCCGGAGTTAGCCAGCGCCTGACTCCGGGTGTGTCTCTGCAGCAGCTCCTGTCCGAGAACCTATGGTTCTCGCAGCAAGAGGCACTCGGCCTGGAATCTACCGCCATGGCAGCTTTCCAGGCCGTCTCCTGACAAGATCTGTGGTCCCTCACAGTATCTAAGGTCGCAGCCAACTCCGGGGGAATTTCTCCCAGAAGATGACTCGGCCTTTAGGAGACTTTGCCAGTCTGGAGGAAGAGCCATCTCCTTCCTTGCCCACCAGACGGTGAACCTGTGGGCCAACCTGGTTCTCACGACGAAGGGACGCTGTCCTGACTCCGGGTTTCCAGGGCGGCCGGGCGTGAAGCGGCATTGGGACTTCGCAACGGACCTTTACGGAGTTCCACGTCTCTCTTCCCAGGAGAGATGGTGGACGCTTCGGTGGACAGACGGCGCACTGACGACAGTGACCGTCTGGTTCACCAGGCAGTCTCGAAGGCTTCTGGGCAGCCTCGGACTGCGGCCAAGTCTAAGAGCTCGGCTAGCGCTTCCTCGGTGGCTAAGACGGTAGCTGCGTCGAAGCCCCGGGGAAAGACTCTGTCTTCTTCGACTTCTACCAAGGGGAGCCGTAACCAGCCCTCCTCCCAGCCTTCCTCCTCCCGTGGAGGCTCTGGAAGAAGTCGAAGAAAGGGGGGGGGGGAAACGCTAGGGACGGTGTTCCCCCTCACCTGCTGCCGGAAGTGGGCGGGTGCCTGGCCAGCCATTGGGCAACTTGGCAGCGCTACGGCGCCGAGACCTGGATTGTAGATGTCCTTCGGGAGGGATATCTATTACCCTTCGAATCTCGGCCACCCCTCACCTCCAACCCGGTCCAACAGCAGTCGTACGTTCCAGGGTCATCGAAGGACGTAGCATTGAGACAGAAGATCAAGACCATGCTGAGCAAGAGAGCTGTAGAAATCGTCACGGATCAGTCACCGGGCTTTTACAGTCGACTCTTCCTGGTGGAAAAGTCATCCGGGGAGGCTAGGCCGCCCGGTGATAGATCTCTCTCCTCTGAACCGGTTTGTTCGCCAGACCCGGTTCACGATGGAGACGGCACGCTCAGTGCTCGACTCCATCAGGGAGAACGATTTCATGCTTTTGGTGGACTTGAAGGATGCGTATTTCCAAATACCCATTCATCAGTCCTCCAGAAAGTACCTCCGCTTCATCCTCGACGGGACGGTGTACCAGTTCAGGGCACTTTGCTTCGGTCTCTCAACCGCCCCACAGGTGTTCACGCGAGTGTTCACTCTGGTGTCTGCTTGGGCCCATTCGCACGGGATACGTCTGATGAGGTATCTCGACGATTGGTTAGTCCTGGCGAGCTCCCGCTCGCAGTTACTACAGGACAGGGATCGACTGCTCGAGTTCTGTCGCGATCTGGGGATCGTTGTGAACTTCGAAAAGTCCGTCTCGAGCCCAAGCAGAGGATGAAGTACATGGGTATGCTGATCGACACGGTAGCAGGGCGAGTCTTCCCCGCAGACTCGCGGATCAGCAGACTCAGGGAGGCAGCCAACCAGTCCTGTCTCGGCAGGAACAGGTAGCTCAGCGATGGCAAGTCGTGATCGGACACCTGTCGTCACTCGAGAAGTTAGTCCCTCACGGGCGTCTTCACCTGCGGTCTCTTCAGTGGAGACTAAAGGAGAGTTGGTCACAGGCGACGGATCCCCCAAGCTTTCCAGTGTCACTGACACCGGAGGTGAGGCAGGACCTAGCCTGGTGGCTGGACGACAGGCAACCTCTTAAGAGGAGTGCCTCTGCGCACTCCCCCCACCCCCCCCGACCATGCAGCTGTTCTCAGACGCATTCGACCGAGGGATGTGGGGCGCACACCTGGAGGAGTTGCTGACTTCAGGAGTGTGGGACGAGAACGACAAGCACCTTCACATCAATGTACTGGAACTCAAGGCAGCGTTCCTCGCTCTCCAAGAGTTCAGGACCGCTTGATGGGGACACTCAGTGGTGTTGATGTGCGACAACACCACGGTAGTGGCCTACGTCAACAACAGGGGGGCCTAGTGTCTCTCCCGTTGTACCAGTTGACTCGGCAGGTGCACGAGTGGGTGCCGAGGCACACTCAATAGAGCTGTCGGCACGATACATTCCAGGGAAGAGGAATGTAGTAGCAGACACGCTCAGCCGTCGGGATCAGGTGATAGGGACCGAATGGTCTCTACACCAGGACGTGGCGGAAAGGCTCTTCGACCTGTGGGGGCGACCAGTCGTGGATCTGTTCGCCACCCGGCACAACAGGAAGCTCCAGGTGTTCTTCTCGGCCGTGCCGGACCCATGGGCAGCTGCAGAGGACGCTCTTCAACACCCGTGGGACAACCTCTTCGCTATGCCTTTCCCCCGTTCAGCATGATTCGCAAGGTGATCAGTCGAGCACTGGTCACCCCGAATCTCAGAATGATCCTGGTGGCTCCCAAATGGCCACAGGCCATTTGGTATCCGGACCTGCTGGCTCTTCTCGCAGGAGAAACCGAGAGAGATTCCCCCTTGGCACAACCTTCTCACCCAGCCACCACGTCGAGCGGTACCACCGAGCAGTCCAGTCCCTACGTCTTCACGGCTGGCTGTTATCCACCATCTCTTGCGAACGAGAGGCTTTTCTCGTAGCGCAGCAACAGAGATGGCTGGAAACGTCCGTCAGTCCTCTGCAGCTGTGTACCAGGGGAAGTGGGCCGTCTTCTGTGGTTGGTGTCGTAGACGGGGTCTATCTCCTCTCAGAGCCACTCTTCAGCAGGTAGCGGATTTCCTCGTTTTTCTTTCGCCGAGAGAAGCTCCTCTCAGTCCCCACAGTCAAAGGATACAGAGCCGCCTTGGCGCTCGTCCTGAAACTGAGGGGATTGGACATCTCGAACTCGTTCGAGATCTCCTTGCTTATGAGGAGCTTCGAAAGGTCTTGCCCACCCAGGGAACTCAGGCCCCCTGCGTGGGATGTGACTCTCGTCCTTAGGAGTTTGACTCGAACGCCGTTCGAGCCACTCCGAGAGTCGTCAGACAGGGATCTGACCCTCAAGACCCTCTTCTTGCTGGCCCTGGCATCGGCGAAGAGAGTAGGGGAACTTCATGGTCTTTCCTATGATGTACGACACTCCAGGGGATGGGGATCTGTGACGCTCGATTTCGTCCCGAACTTCGTTGCGAAGACTCAGAAACCGTCGATCCCTGACGACAGGTTTCGAGTCATTCACAATTCCCTCCCTAATGGACTTCACCGATAATGATGCGGATGAGATGCTGCTTTGTCCTGTGAGGGCGCTACGGCGCTATCTGAAGAAAACTCGACACCTCAGGCCTGAGTGTCGACGCCTCTTCGTTAGCACCGGGGGTAACCAAGAAAGAAGTATCCAAGAACACTCTTTCATTCTGGCTGCGTGAGGTCATCAGGAGGGCGTATGAGGCTGATGGTAGTGACGACATCCGTACGGTCCGTCTGAGAGCTCACGAAGTCAGAAGTATGGCTCGTTGGCGTTTCGTAAGAACTTCTCCGTGGCGCAGGTCCTGAGGCAGGGGTCTGGTCTAACCAGACTACCTTTACGTCCTTCTACCTTCGGGATATTGCCCACAGGTCCTTGGATACCTTTCCTTGGGACCCGTGGTGGCTGCTCAACAAGTTGTGTAGCTAACCCAGACCCTCGCAGGCTGAAACAGCATCGAGTCCTGGTGTGACTGTGTGGATGGATGTGTGAATGAGTGAGTGGCTGGCTCCCTCTTCCCGTCTTTTCCTACTCCTCTACCTGTAGGCAGAGGCCACGGTCGTCACTACGCTGGATGAGGACGAGATGCAGGTGAGCTATATGACAGAGCCCCATCCTATCCCTTTCACTAGGGATAGGAGCAGAATATCCACCACTTCCTCCTACAAGGGGGGGGAAGTGGATGCCTACAAGAGTCAAACCCATGACTTTATATTTGCTCCTGTACAGGAACAAGTTCTTACATTGCTGGTACGAAGAGATACGCTTGCCTCTCTCTTAGTACTCGGTCCAGAGGTCTGACCATTGATCCTGCGGTGCACACCCCGATCAATCGGACAGAGGCTTGGATCCCTCCCTCCCTCGCTCTTACGACCAGGGAGGCATTCCAAGGTTGGGCGAACACCAGTCTGTTCACAAAAGACTCAGATTCCTCCCACCAAGAAGTGAGTCTTCCTATTGTAAAAGACCGAAGGTTTGTATGCCGTGTCGGAACAAATGACAATTTGTCCAAAATTGCATTTTTCCTAACTATACAAAACCTGAGGTCCTTTTACACATAGCCCCACCTCATGCCACCCCTCACTCTGCAGTTTTTGCTTGGGCCAAAAGCAAAAGTGATTTGTTTACCTCCCAGTCGCGCGCGCCTGTCGGACAAGCAGTTAACTACCGAACCCCTTGTTCGAAAGCTTACGACCTATCCAGCTGCCGCTAGTACCTTCCTATTGTAAAAGGACCTCAGGTTTGTATAGTTAGGAAAAATGCAATTTTGGACAAATTGTCATATTTAGGTAATGTACCTTGTGAATTCCCAATGTTTCCCCTATCAACTGTATTTAAAAAAATGGGACAGCTTGAATACTGTTTGAAAGAAAATGGTTGTGCCTGAATATACTGTAGGGGAACTTTGATTAGTATTCACATGTAGTAGTTGTAAGCCATAGACATTTTTAAGGGTATGTTGTAAGATGACTTTGAAATGATATTAAAGGGTTTTAACCCTCTTACGCCGAATGGACGTATTAAACGTCGAGTCAAAATATGTCCCGTATGCCGAATGGACGTATCATACGTCGACCCAGAAAAGTTTTTTAAAAATTCGCGGAAAAATACTTATAGGCCTACCAGCCAAAAACTTTTGAATCACGCGCCTTGGGGGATGCTGGGAGTTCACGGATCAAGGCGTTGTTTTGTTTACAATCGCTATGCAGGCGCGCAAGCGCGAATTTCTTTCTTATCGCACTTGTACCATACCATTTTAAATTATCCTTTACATGAAGTATTATATGTTAAAATGTGCGCAATTTCATGTAAAAAAAAAATACTTATGATTGTAGCTTTTATCAGTTTTGAGATATTTTCATATAAATAACGATAAGTGCAAAAATTTCAACCTTCGGTCAACTTTGACTCTACCGAAATGGTCGAGAAACGCAATTGTAAGCTAAAACTCTTATATTATAGTAATATCCAATCATTTGCCTTCATTTTGCAACAAATTGGACGTCTCTAGCACAATATTTCGATTTATGGTGAATTTATGAAAAAACTTTTTCCTTACGTTCGTGCGGTAACTCTTCCGATAAATTTTTTCGTGCGATTGTCCTAATGTTTGCACCATTTTAAATTTGCCGTTACATAAAGTTTTATAAATGGAAATGTGCACAATTTCATGCACAATACAACTAAAACCAACCCATGGTTGTAGCTTTTATCAGTTTTGAAATATTTTCATATAAATAACGTTAAGTGCAAAAATTTCAACTTTCGGTAAACTTTGACTCTAGCGAAATGGTCGAAAAACGCAATTGTAAGCTAAAACTCTTACAGTCTAGTAATATTCAATCATTTACCTTCATTTTGCAATGACTTGGAAGTCTCTAGCACAATATTTAGATTTATGGTGAATTTATGAAAAAAAAACATTTTTTTTGTGCGATTGTCGAAATGTTTGCACCAATTAAAATTAGCTGTTACATAAAGTTTTATATATGAAAATGTACGCAATTTCCTGTAGAATACAACTAAAAATGATTAAAGGTTGTAGCGTTTCTCTTTTTTCGAAATATTTGCATATAAATCACGATAAATAGAAAAAAACCACGTTCGGTCAAATTTGACTCTACCGAAATAGTTGAAAAACGCAATTGTAAGCTAAAACTCTTACGGCCTAGTAATATTCAGGCATTTATCTTCATTTTGAAATAAATTTGAAGTCTCTAGAACAATATTGTGATTTATGGTAAATTTTTGAAAAATATATTTAACTTCCCTCCGCGCGCCGATTCGTGGCCGCAAGTCTCCGAAATGCGTACATCGCATTATCCTAATATTTGCTCCTTTTCATATTAGCCTTTTTATAGAGTTTCATATATCAAAATGTGCGCAAATTCATGAAGAATACAATAAAAAATAATTGAAGGTTGTAGCTTTTCCCATCTCTGAAATATGTGCATATAAATAATATATATATAAAAATTTCGACATTCGGTCAATTTTAACTCGTCCGAAATGGTCGAAATCTGCAATTCTAATCTAAAACTCTTACAGTATCGTAATATTCAATCATTTGTCTTCATTTTGAAACAAATTAGAAGTCTCTAGAACAATATTTAGAATTACGGTGAATTTTTGAAAAAAACATTTTTCTACGTCCGCGCGTTACGAATTCGTACATCATTTTGTGATAATATTTTTCCGGTGTTGCTTTTATTGTTTTACAATGTATTATATATCAAAATGATTGCAATTTAGTGTACAATACAACAAATAAAAAAGTAACTCGTTAGCTTTGACCTTTTTTTGCACAGCGTGATTTTAATACAATTATGTATGATTTTTTTTTTTTGCTACCGTATATCGCATTATTTACATATGATAATGATATTATTTTTCATTTCTGATGGTTGCATACTAAACTTCAGGCAATGACAAAAAAAGGAGCCAAAAATGAACTCTTAATCTTCAAAACTAAGCACGCTGTGATTTTTTGAAAAAATTATTTTTTCCGCTTCCGTGCTCACTCCAAACCGGCCCCGGCATACGGGAGAGGTTTTGATTTTTAGAGCCTCGTCGTAAGAGGGTTAATTGGTAGTTTAAGGTATATGCTTTTGGTATTTGAACTATTAAGATAGGCAGTTATAAGCATTTAAGTTTAAGGTATACTTGGTGTTTGAACTATACTATTAAAATAGGCTGTTATAAGTCTTTTGAGAGATGCGGGTAACAACTTAACATGGAATTTTGCTTTTTGCTGTTGGTTGTGGTCCCTAATCCCAACAAACATCAGGGGTTGACTGTATAAACATTTCTGGCCAGAAAGCATATAAAGTTGACTACATTGTTGCATTTTTAGTCAGCTTACGAATTAATTAATTATATGCCAAAAACAAACAAAGACTTTCAAGAAAAAAAGCATTCTTCATCAGTCAAAAATAAAGTGTTTCATAATCTTTTGTTTTATTACTAATGAATATTTAGATCAATAGTTATCTTCTCGATATAGTTCAACAAATCAAAATTTTTTATTCTGCAAAGAACAGGTAATCTTTAAAAATAAATCCTTTAGTAAACGAGATCACATCTGAGAAACCTTAATTATTTTTGTTAGGCCTATACATCTTTTTGCAACATACAGGCAGTTTGAACATAGCCTAAAAGTTCAAAATTCAAAGCATTTTGTCATTTTTTTTATGACCGTAAAGTTTTTGAAGTCCATTGCTATATGCTCTAGAGGTATTACAAAGGCCAATTTGATTAACAAGTTAAGCATGTTAGCATTGATCAGATTGCTAATTTTATCATACCATGTACTGAGCTAAACAATGTAAAAAAATTCATGTTATATACATCACAAATTACAGTATATATGCCAATGAATAAAAGAGATCATATTCATATACCCATAAGGAAAATAGTTGTGAATTTGCAAACTTTTTGTCTTATGGTATATGACATTGGAAATAAGTTTAACACTACTTGACAGTGTTACACCAGGTCTGTGATTTTGGACAATACTAAAAGAATCTTGTAGTGTCAGATTTAAGTATGACTGTGCTATCCATCCTTGTGTGCATAGTACTTATATTACCCATAGGTAATTACAGCTAGCAGTCCATACCTGCAATGATAATAATGATATAAATAATATTTATGCATAATATTCATAAGTATGTCTGCTCATCATAATAAAATTTAATGAAAAGTGTGTTTTGAAATAACACTAGTATATCCATTACATTTCTAAATTTTAAGCTTCAGGACACAAATTGTACCCTCATAAATAACTATGGTATTGATTAAGATAGATAAATATCAATGATGTAGTTTGCTTTATGTAACTGGTTTTTGTCTGAAAGGAAATTGCCTCAGTTAAAAAAAGAAGGGTCATTGCGCTATTATAACAATAAAAATTCTATTAAACCTTAACCCGTAAACGCCGAAGCGGTATTATAAAAATTGTCTCCCGTATGCCGGCAGTGTTCGCGAATGTGCGCCGAAGTGGAAAATTTTTTTTTTCAAAAAATCACAGCACGCTTAGTTTTTAAGATTAAGAGTCCATTTTTGGCTCCTTTTTTTGTCATTGCCTGAAGTTTAGTATGCAACCATCAGAAATGAAAAAAATATCATTATCATATATAAATATTGGGATATATGACAGCGCGAAAAAAAAATTTCATAAATAATTGTATACAAATCGCGCTGTGAGCAAAACGGTTAAAGCTAACGAGTTAATTTTTCTCGTATTGTACACTAAATTGCGATGATTTTGGTATATAACACATTGTAAAACGATCAAAGCAACACGTTGACCGAAGGACGAAATTTTTCTATTTATCGTTATTTATATGAAAATATTTCAAAACTGATAAAGCTACAATCATGGGTTGTTTTTTGTTGTATTCTACATTAACCCTTAAACGCCGAGTGGACGTATTTTACGTTGACATTTTTTGTCTCTCGGGTGCCGACTGGACGTATTTTACGTCGACATACAAAAGTTTTTTTAAAATTCGTGGAAAAATACTTTTAGGCCTACTAGCCGAAAACTCTTGAATTGCGCGCCTTGGGGGATGCTGGGAGTTTACGGATCAAGGTGTTGTTTTGTTTACAATCGTTACGTAGGCGCGCAAGCGTGAATTTCTTTCTTGCCGCACTAAAAAGTATCTGTGACACATCTCAGAAATTATTTCGTCACTTTGACATAATTTTTGTACCATTTTAAATTAGCCGTTACATGGAGTATTATATATGAAAATGTGCGCATATTTATGTAGAATACAAAAAAAAAATACTCATGATTGTAGCTTTTATCAGTTTTGAGATATTTTCATATAAATAACGATAAGTGCCAAAATTTCAACCTTCGGTCAACTTTGACTACCGAAATGGTCAAAAAACGCAATTGTAAGCTAAAACTCTTATATTCTAGTAATATTCAATCATTTACCTTAATTTTGCAACTAATTGGAAGTCTCTAGCACAATATTTTGATTTATGGTGAATTTATGAAAAAACTTTTTCCTTACGTCCGCGCGGTAACTCTTCCGAAAAAAATCATACATGCGATTGTGGTAATGTTTGCACCTTTTTAAAATTAGCTGTTACATAAAGTTTTATATATGGAAATGTGCGCAATTTCATGCACAATACAACTAAAAACAACCCATGGTTGTAGCTTTTATCCATTTTGAAATATTTTCCTTAAAAAATGATGTGTCAAATTTTCAACCTTCGTTCAACTTTGACTCTACCGAAATGGTCGAAAAACGCAATTGTAAGCTAAAACGCTTATATTCTAGTAATATTCAATCATTTACCTTCATTTTGCAACAAATTGGAAGTCTCTAGCACAATATTTCGATTTATGGTGAATTTATGAAAAAATAACATTTTCTTTACGTCCGCGCGGTAACTCTTCCGAAAAAATCATATGTGCGATTGTGGTAATGTTTGCACCATTTTAAATTAGCCGTTACATAAAGTTTTATGTATGAAAATGTGTGCAATTTCATGTAGAATACAACTAAAAATAATTGAAGGTTGTAGCTTTTCTCATTTTTGAAATATTTGCATATAAATCACGATAAATAGAAAAAAACCACGTTCGGTCAACTTTGACTCTACCGAAATGGCGAAAACGCAATTGTAAGCTAAAACTCTTACAGTCTAGTAATATTCAGTCATTTATCTTCATCTTGAAACAAATTCGAAGTCTCTAGCACAATATTTAGATTTATGGTGAATTTAAAAAAAAAACTTTCCTTCCCTCCGCCTACGGATTCTCTGCCACAAATCTCCGAAATGCGTACGTCCCATTCTCGGAATATTTGCTCCGTTTCATATTAGGCATTTCATAGAGTTTTATATATGAAAATGTGCGCAATTTCAGAAAAATATTTGAAGGTTGTAGCTTTTCTAATTTCTGAAATAATTGCATATAAAAAAAATATATATAAAAAAATTCGACATTCAGTCAACTTTAACTCGTCAGATATGGTCGAAAACTGCAATTGTAAGCTAATACTCTTACAGTATAGTAATATTCAATCATTTGTCTTCATTTTGAAACAAATTGGAAGTCTCTAGGACAATATTTAGATTTATGGTGAATTTTTGAAAAAAATATTTGTTTACGTCCGTGCATTACGAATTCATGCATTATTTTGTGATAATATTTTCTCTGTGTTGCTTTTATCGTTTTACAATGTGTTACATACCAAAATGATCGCATTTTAGTGTACATTACAACGAAAAAAAAAAAGTAAATTGTTACCTTTAACCGTTTTGCGCACAGCGCGATTTGAATACAATTATATATGAAATTTCGTTTTTGCGCTATCATATATCGCATTATTTATATATGATAGTGATAATTTTTTTCATTTCTGATGGTTGCTTACTCAACTTCAGTCAATGACAAAAAAAAAAGGAGCCAAAAATGAACTCTTAATCTTGAAAACTAAGCGCGCTGTGATTTTTTGAAAAAAATATTTTTTCCGCTTCCGCGCTCACTCCGAAACACCTCCGGCACACGGGAGACAATTTTTATTTTACTGCTTCGGCGTTTAAGGGTTAAATTGCGCACATTTTCATATAAAACTTTATGTAGCGGCTAATTTAACCCTTAAACGCCTATTGGACGTATTTTACGTCGAGATAAATTGTCTCTCAGGTTCCGACCGGACGTAATTTACGTCGACATACAAAAGTTTTTTTTAAAATTTGTGGAAAAATACTTATAGGCTTACCAGCCTAAAACTTTTGAATCACGCGCCTTGGGGGATGCTGGGAGTTCACAGATCTGGTTTTGTTTAGAAGCGTGACCCAGGTGCGCATGCGCGAAATGCTTGCTTCTCGCATCAGTCAGCATCAGCGTCGCGTCATCCGAGAGCGATCTTTTGTCGCAATCGAGTTTTCCTGAACTTGTGCGAGACTTTGAATATTTTTGGAGGTACAGGACGTACATAGAGATGTCTCAACAACGTATGGACCGCGAAAGGCGCGGTTTACCTGTCGGAAGGGATCGTGTAAGGCGTATCTTGGACTTGGATGCTGGCGAAGGACCAAGCACCCAGGATGACTTGGCGCCTCAACGCCGTTCTGTGCGGCCACGTGTGGATGAAAGTGGTTTAGGATCACAATGTGTGTCTCGTGTGCCTTTAGTAACCCCTAGGAAGCATCGGGGCATCCTTAGGGGCATTCGTAGGAATTTGGGAGGCCTCCAACCAAGGGACATAGAGGAGTACTTATCGGAGCTTGATTGGGAATATGTCGCAAGTCCTCATTTTGATGGCAGATGGTCATCTAGTGATGAGGACATCAGTCCCGATGTCAGTGATGACAAATATTTGCCCCCAATGTCCGTTCGAGGCTCACATCCCGAAAGTGAGCTCGAATTTAGTGGTTTTAGTGCATGTGAGGGGGAATCTGAGGAGGGGGAGGATGAGGATATGGGGTCTAGTTTTATCGCGGATGACGATACTGAAAGCGAAGGCCTAAGTGAGGGAGATGGGCCAATGGGGGGGTTCGTGTGCGAAATGGTCGGCTCGTCACGCCAGCCAAGGTGAAGGTCGGTCGTCCGAGAGCGACGAGGGGTGGACGGAGGACCCCACCCCACCTAACATGCACCCATTCACGGCAACACCTGGGCTCACTGTACCTGTTCCTCTCACTGCTCTGGGGTTCATCCAGCTGTTCCTTACGTGGGAATTGCTGGAGTACCTGGTAGCAGAGATGGTGGACTACGCTCGGTACTGCCATTATGAACTACGGACGACATTGTCGTATCGCTGGCGGGGCTGCAACCTCACGGACATGGCGCATTTTTTGGGGCTCCACATTTATTTTGGTATGATGCCTGCTGCCGACGTCAGGCAATATTGGAGGCGGAATTTTTTTTTAAGTACACCCAATGTGCCCGGCGGTATGCCCCGTGATAGTTTCCTGGCGTTGGACAGATATTTCAATGCCTTCAACCGAAGGGCCATACCCCGGAATAACCGCGATCGCCGCCTCCTAATCCGCCCAGTGTTGGAATACATTCGTGAACGGTGTAGAATTCTCATGGTTCCTGGAAAGAACCTTTCTTTGGATGAGGGGATGATGCCTTACAAAGGACGTCTAAGTATTAAAGTGTATAACCCCAAGAAGCCGAAGAAATATGGAGTGAAATTTTTTTTTTATTACCGAGTCCAACACTGGATACGTCGTGGACTTCTCGGTGTATTCTGGGGTCTTCTCCACGCTGCGTGACACTGTATTCAGTCTTGTGGATCGTTTCCGTAACCAGGGATATCACCTGTTTATGGATAATTATTATAACTCGGTATCCCTGGCCCAGGAACTGTATGAAGCAGGTGTGCACGTCAGTGGTACCCTTTGGTTGGTGCGTGGGGCCCCGAATGCCCTCAAGAGGTATGCTAGCCATCTGCAACATCTGGCAAGAGGAGAGACAGAGTGGTGGCAGAAGGGCGCTGTCTTTGTCATCAGTTGGAAGGGGGTCCGACTCATCCCCATGATTACGACGAGTCATGAACCCATCCAAGAAGAGATCGTACAGCGGAAGAAGACACGTTGACAGGGCCGAGTTGTGTTTGAGCAGTTTCGTCTCAAGCGGCCTACTGTTATTGGGCACTATAACAGGCACATGGGAGGAGTTGATCTCTTTGATCAACTCATCCAGTATTATCCCTTTGCCAGGAGAACCAGGAGGTGGACACATAAGCTCCTCAAATACATCCTTCAGTTGGCCCTCGAAAATGCCTACATACTCTACTGTGGGTACCACGGTGACCATCTCCGGAGGTTGTCCCACATACAGTTCCTCGAGGTAGCTGGGAATGCCCTCATCAACTTCAATCCTGATGAGTGGCCTTCCATCACTGCCCCCCTGCCCCGAGCTGCAGATCTGCCCCTAGAGGAAAGGGCAGATATTAGGAGGGCCAACTTCGGTCAACCTGCCGCCGCCCCTGCTGCAGACGCCCCTGCTGCCGACACCCCTGCTGCTGACGCCCCTGCTGCCGACACCCCTGCTGATGACGCCCATGCTGCCGGCCCCGCCATCACCGCTTCTCGTCGGGTAGTGGACCCTGTGTGTCGGCTGCAGGCAGGGGATCACACACTGGAGGCCCAAGAAGGGCGCAGGCAGAAACGTTGTCGGGTGTGCCATATGAATGGCAGAAGGAGAGACACCCGGTTCTTCTGTCGTACCTGCAAAGTAGCTCTTTGCAGGATAGGGGAGTGTGACCGTAAATACCACAATACCGTCTTTTATTGGAGTGTGCCTAATCTACCGACAGCAGAGGGCGCACGGGGCCGCCGGGCCCATCAGCAGTAAGGGCGCGAATCTCCCTCCTCCACCTGTACTCCTCAATGGAGGAGGGAGAAAACAAGAGAAGTACAAAGAGTCAGGATTACGAGTGAGTATTCTGCACTATTTACTTTTATATTTATTACAAGTTTTTATATATCCATATGTACTGATGCATGATATATTTTATTTCATTTTATGCAAAAAAAAGTTTCACCTGCATTCCTTTTATTAATGTATTCGTACCAGAATCAAAAAGTGTAAATAAATATATATATATATATATATATATATATATATATATATATATATATATATATATATATATTGTTTTTTTTGGGGTAAGCAAAATACATAACACTCTAGTAATATCCAATCTTCTATCTTAATTTTGAAACAAATTCGAAGTCTCTAGCACAATTTTTAGATTTATGGTGAATTTTTGAAAAAAAAAAAAAAAAAAAAAATTTCCTGCCCTCCGCGCGCCAATTCTACGCCGCAAATCTCCAAAATGCGTACGTCGCATTCTCCTAATAATTGCTTCTTTCCATATTAGGCGTTTCATAAAGTTTTATATATGAAAATGTGTGCAATTTAATGTAGAATACAACAAAAAAATATTTGAAGGTTGTAGCTTCTTCTCATTTTTGAAATAATTGCATAGAAATCACAATAACTGGAAAAAAAACTACTTTCGGTCAACTTTGACTCGCCCGAAATGGTAAAAAAACGCAATTGTAAGTAAAAACTCTTACCGTCTAGTAATATTCAATCATTTATCTTCATTTTGAAACAAATTCAAAGTCTCTAGCACAATATTTAGATTTATGGTGAACTTTTGAAAAAAACTTTTTCCTTCCCTCTGCGCGCAGATTCTCCGCTGCAAATCTCCGAAATGCGTACGTCGCATTCTCCTAATATTTGCTCCTTTTCATATTAGGCGTTTCATAAAGTTTTATATTTCAAAATGTGCGCAGTTTAATGTAGAATACAACAAAAAATATTTGAAGGTTGTAGCTTTTCTCATTTTTGAAATAATTGCATATAAAAAAAATATATTAAAAAAATTGAACGCTCGGTCAACTTTAAATCATCAGATATGGTCGAAAACTGCAATTGTAAGCTAAAACTCTTACCGTATAGTAATATTCAATCATTTATCTTCATTTTGAAACAAATTGGAAGTCTATAGCACAATATTTAGATTTATGGTGAATTTAAAAAAATATATATTTTTTTATGTCTGCATGTTACGAATTCATGCATCATTTTGTGATAATATTTTCTCTGTGTTGCTTTTATCGTTTTACAATGTGTTATATACCAAAATGATCGCAATTTAGTGTACATTACAAAAAAAAAAATTAACTCGTTACCTTTAACCGTTTTGTGCACAGCGCGATTTGAATAAAATTATATATGAAATTTTGTTTTCGCACTATCATATATCGCATTATTTATATATGATAATGATAATTTTTTTTATTTCTGATGGTTACATACTAAACTTCAAGCAATGACAAAAAAAGGAGCCAAAAATGAACTCTTTTAATTTTGAAAACTAAGCGCGCTGTGATATAAAAAATAAAAAAAATTTTCCGCTTCCGCGCTCACTCCGAAAACCCCCCGGCACACAGAAGACGATTTTTAATATACCGCTTAGGCGTTTAAGGGTTAAAATGGTTTAAACATTACGACAATCATACGAAAAAATTTATGATTTTTTTCGGAAGTTACCGCGCGGACGTAAGGAAAAAGTTTATTTCATAAATTCACCATAAATCAAAATATTGTGCTAGAGACTTCCAATTTGTTGCAAAATAAAGGTAAATGATTGAATATTACTAGAATGTAATAGTCTTAGCTTACAATTGCGTTTTTTTACCATTTCGGTCGAGTCAAAGTTGAACGAATGTTGAAATTTTGGCACTTATTGTTATTTATATGAAAATATTTCAAAACTGATAAAAGCTACAACCATGGGTTGTTTTTTGTTGTATTCTACATGAAATTACGCACATATTCATATATAAAACTTTATGTAACGGCTAATTTAAAATGGTGCAAACATTACGACAATCGGACAAAAAAATTTCTGATTTTTTTCAGAAGAGTTACTGCGCGGATGTAAGGAAATTTTTTTTTATATAAATTCACCATAAATCGAAATATTGTGCTAGAGACTTCCAATTTGTTGAAAATAAAGGTAAATGATTGAATATTACTAGAATATAAGAGTTTTAGCTTACAATTCCGTTTTTAGACCATTTCTGTCGAGTCAAAGTTGACTGAAGGTTGATATTTTGGCACTTATCGTTATTTATATGAAAATATTTCAAAACTGGAAAAAGCTACAACCAGGGATTGTTTTTTGTTGTATTCTACATGAAACTGCGCACATTTCCATATGTAAAACATTATGTAACGGTTTATTTAAAATGTTGCAAACATTACGACAATCTGACGAAAAAATTTATGATTTTTTTGGAAGAGTTACCGCGCGGACATAAGGAAAAAGTTTTTTTCATAAATTCACCACAAATCGAAATATTGTGCTAGAGACTTCTAATTTGTTGCAAAATGAAGGTAAATGATTTAATATTACTAGAATATAAGAGTTTTAGCTTACAATTGCGTTTTTCAACCATTTCGGTAGAGTCAAAGTTGACCGAAGGTTGAAATTTTGTCACATCGTTATTTATAAAAAATATTTCAAAACTGATAAAAGCTACAACCATGGATTGTTTTTAGTTGTATTCTACATGAAATTGTGCACATTTTCATATATAATACTCCATGTAACGGCTAATATAAAATGGTGCAAAAATCATGTCAAAGTGACAAAATAATTTCTGAGATGTGTCGCTGATGTTTTTTAGTGCGAGAAGAAAGAAATTCGTGCTTGCGCGCCTGGGTAACGATTGTAAACAGAACAACGCCTTGATCCGTGAGCTCCCAGCATCCCCTAAGGCGTGTGATTCAAAAGTTTTCGCCTAGTAGGCCTATAAGTATTTTTCCGCGAATTTTTAAAAAAACTTTTTTTATATCGACGTACCATACATCCAATCGGCACCCAACATACAATTTATATTGACGTTTAATACGTCCAATCGGCGTTAAAGGGTTAAACGCTGAGCCGGTATTTCCGAAAGTGTCTCCCGTATGCCGGCGGCGTTCGCAAGTGAGCGCTGAAGCGGAAAAATTTTTTTTTCAAGAAATCATAGCACGCTTAATTTTCAAGATTAAGAGTTCATTTTTGGCTCCTTTTTAGTCATTGCCTGAAGTTTAGTATGCAACCATCAGAAATGAAAAAAAATATCATTATCATATATAAATATTGGAATATATGACCGCAAAAAAAAATTTCATATATAATTGTATACAAATCGCGCTGTGAGCAAAACGGTTAAAGCTAATGAGTCAATTAGTTTTTCGTTGTATTGTACACTAAATTGCGATGAATTTGGTATATAACTAATTGTAAAACTATCAAAGCAACACAGAGAAAATATTATCACAATATGATGCATGAATTCGTAATGCACGGACGTAAAAAAAGCTGTTTTCAAAAATTCACCATAAATCGAAATATTGTGCTAGAGACTTCCCGTTTGTTGCAAAATGAAGTTAATTGATTGAATATTACTAGACTGTAAGTGTTGTAGCTTACAATTGCAGTTTTCGACCATTTTGGTAGAGTTAAATTTGACCGAAGGACGAATTTTTTTCTATTTATCATTATTTATATGAAAATATTTCAAAACTGATAGAAGTTACAACCATGGGTTGTTTATTGTTGTATTTAACATGAAATTGTGCACATTTTCATATGTAAAACTTTATGTAACGGCTAATTTAAAATGGTGCAAACATTACGACATTAGACGGAAAAAATTTATGATCTTTTCGGAGAGTTACCGCGCGGATGTAAGGAAAAAGTTTTTTCATAAATTCACCACAAATCAAAATATTGTGCTAGAGACTTCCAATTTGTTGCAAAATAAAGGTAAATGATTGAATATTACTAGAATGTAATAGTTTTAGCTTACAATGGCGTTTTTTTACCATCTCGGTCGAGTCAAAGTTGACCGAAGGTTGAAATTTTGGCACTTATCATGATTTATATGAAAATATTTAAAAATAATAAAAGCTACATACATGGGTTGTTTATTGTTGTATTTTACATTAAATTGTGCACATTTTCATTTATAAAACTTTATGTAACAGGCAATTTAAAATGGTTCAAACATTACGACAATCTGACAAAAAAAATTTATGATTTTTTTCGGAAGAGTTACCGCATGGACTAAAGAAAATGTTGTTTTTCAAAAATTCACCATAAATCGAAATATTGTGCTAGAGACTTCCAATTTGTTGAAAATAAAGGTAAATGATTGAATATTACTAGAATATAAGAGTTTTAGCTTACAATTGCGTTTTTCAACCATTTCGGTCGAGTCAAAGTTGTCCGAAGGTTGATATTTTGGCACATCATTATTTATATGAAAATATTTCAAAACTGATAAAAGCTACAACCATGGGATGTTTTTTTGTTGTATTCTACATGAAATTGCACACATTTTCATATATAAAACTTTATTTAACCGCTAATATAAAACTGTGCAAACATTACGACAATCGGACAAAAAATTTATGATTTTTTCGGCAGTTACCCCGTGAACGTAGGAAAAAGTTTTTTTTCTAAAATTCACCATAAATCGAAGTATTGTGCTAGAGACTTCCAATTTGTTGCAAAATGAAAGTAAATGATTGAGTATTACTTGAATGTAAGAGTTTTAGCTTACAATTGCGGTTTTCGACCATTGCCGTTCGAGTCAAAGTTGACTGAAGGTTGAAAATTTGGCACATCGTTATTTATATGAAAATATTTCAAAACTGATAATTATAAGTTACAACCATGAGTTGTTTTTTTGTTGTATTCTACATGAAATTGCGCACATTTCCATATGTAAAACTTTATATAACGGCTAATATAAAACTGTGCAAACATTACAACAATCGAACGAAAAAATTTTGATTTTTTCGGAAGAGTTACCGCGCGGACGTAAGGAAAAAGTTTTATTCATAAATTCAATATAAATCAAAATATTGTGCTAGAGACTTCCAATTTGTTGTAAAATTAAGGTAAATGATTGAATATTACTAGAATATAAGAATTTTAGCTTACAATTGCGTTTTTCGACCAATTCGGTAGTCAAAGTTGACTGAAGGTTGAAATTTTAGCACATCATTATTTATATGAAAATATTTCAAAACTGATAAAAGCACAATCATGGGTTTGTTTTTGTTGTATTCTATATGAAATTGCGCACATTTCCATATATAAAACTATATAACGGCTAATATAAAATGGTGCAAAAATTATGTCAAAGTGACGAAATAATTTCCGAGATGTGTCGCTGATGCTTTTTAGTGCGAGAAGAAAGAAATTCGTGCTTGCGCGCTTGGGTAACGATTGTAAACAAAACAACAGCTTGATCCATGAACTCCCAGCATCCCCCAAGGCGCATGATTCAAAAGTTTTCGCCTAGTAGGACTATAACTTTTTCCACAAATTAAAAAAAAATATATTTTTTTGTCGACGTTTCATACGTCGGTTCGGCACCCGACAGACAATTTTTGTCAACGTTTAATACATCCAATCGGCGTTAAAGGGTTAATATCCAAATTGTAATGTACTTGAAGCTGTTTATATTATTTTAATCAAACTTGCCATTATTGATTCATGCATGATATGTCTCTTGTACGTCGTGAATTTTTTGTAAATTAGTTGAGAGTAGTACTGTTCAGTGTAAACTATAGTTTCATGCAAAATAAATTTGTATTAATCTTGAGATATGTATAAAGCTTTAATACGTGTTCAATTTTTCAGCCGGGATGGTATGTTGTAGTTCATATCAAGGATGTACCTCGTCATCTTTATGATAGCCAAGTTACTATTCAGTCACCACTAGTTGTTTTTGGCCTTCTTCCCCATGAACAGAAAATGTCTGTTGTAAATCTTGTGATCAAATCACACGCTAGTGGACATTATCGAGCCATCAAGGCCAAAGAAAGGTTGATATTTCACCTCGGCTTCAGAAGATTTGCTAATCAACCTGTATTCAGTGAACATACCACTGGAAATAAACACAAGGTAAGTTCATTTTGCCACAATAATGTTTAATTTTTTCTTATTTTGATGACTTATTGTACTGTTTTTCTTCAGATACTGTACATCTTCAGGGAGACATCAGATAAATTTTTATTGACGTGAAGAGTGTCAAAGAAAGAAATGCATCTAAGATGTGAATTTTACTTGTACATATACAAAATTGTTAGACCCGGTTTTATTTCATACCCTGTTAATTCAGTATACAATATGCAATAAAGTCTTTTTCTTTTTTACAGTTTGCCAGATTTTTCCATCCTGGTACAACAGTTGTTGCTACAATGTTTGCACCCATAACTTTTCCTCCACTGTCAGTGTTAGTGTTCCGGGAGCGGCCTGATGGGGCTCAGGTTAGTGTATTGTAATTGTACGTGATTGCGATGAGTTGGTGTTAACAGAGAAGTGTAAATGTAAATAGCAAATATTGATTTTTGACACATTACTAGTGGCTGCGTTAATGACATTGGTTGATTCTTGACAGTAATCTAAAAGTTTTAAAGGAAATACAAACCTTTGATATATAAAATACCATACTACTGATAGGTAAAGGTGAAAGGCCAGTTAGTTTATATTGTTTAATCCCTGAGCAGTGAATAGCTTTCTAAGAGTTCTAGATCTTGGTGGGAATATACCAGTGAGGTGACGAGTTTTTCAGATTTATTTCATTTTATTGTCCAAATTCTTCGCCCTGTTTAGTGTTCTCTTCTTTTGATGGACTTTATTTATTTAAGCTGTTTTCCAAAGTGTTGGTGACAAAAATATATAATTTCTGATAACTTTTTCTTTCACACAAACCTATTACTTATCCCTTTTGTGTGCCATGTCTTATTGAGAAAAGAAAATGGCACACAGATAGTGGTACTGCATGTGTTTGGGCAGGTCCTCATTATATTGATCCATGAAACACAAGGAATCAGAGGGGGAAACTCAGTGTAGATAAGAGCTCTGTATGAAAAATGTTCTCAAAATTTTGTCTTAAAAATTATTATTTATAAAATTAGCCCAGATTTCAGTTAATGCAGGAAGGAATAAGCTCCTAAGAATACACGAATCAGCCAATTCAACTAAATCCTTTTCACAAGATTCAAAGACCTTCTTATAGGAAAAGCAAAAGCAACACCTCGAATGTCTATCAAGGGCAAAGACAAAGGAAGAGGCGGATATCAACAGGAATGGTAGGGTTGGGAGTCAACTTCTATGACATTACAGCCAATGGAAATCTTCCCCTTGGGGATACAGGATTATTTTTAAGCAGGCTGGGGTGGAAACAGTCTCATCCCTCCCCCTCCTGTAAAGGGGTTCTTCCAAAAATCAAACTCCTCTCTGGAGGATTATGTGGAGAAAGGCCCTGTTAACGGGAGCCTCAGAGAAATAAGCATATTCACCACGTCTCGTGAAGTGGTCCCAAAAAGGATTCCTCTGAATAAAGAGTGATCCTAGACCTATCAACATTGAACAAGCATGTTGTTTGCCAAAGTGTTTTGGATAGCACCATTGCCCTAGTACGTTCAAACTTCCAAAGGGGACTTGGACTGCTATAGATCTGAAAGATGCATATTGGCATGTCCCTGTCACCATTCCCTTCCACCCCTTCCTAGGATTCTGGATAGGGAAGGATATGTACAAGTACAAAGTCATGCCCTTTTGGGCTAAACATTACCTTAAGAAATTTTACAAAATTAGCAACGGTTTTTATTTGAGAAATCAGAAATATAACTAATAGCCTTCCCAGGTGACTGGTTGATTTGGGGGTCCAAAAGAAAAGTGTGCTTGAAAAAGCTAAGAGCAATGGTCAACAGACTACAGTGAAAAGGTTCCATGATAAACTGGAAAAATCCTGCCTCAGACTCAGCAGATGCTTTCAGTACTTGGGACTGTGATGGGATACTTTCTACAACCTGTTGTCTCTCCCAATCATACTCAAAACAGAAAAAGCCAAGTCCTCAAACTGTGCCTTGCACAACCCTGGTTTCTAAACTGCAGTTTAAACATATGCCGGGCCTGTTGCAATTTGCATCAGTATTAGATCCAATACTCAGATTGCAACAAAAGAATGTGAACAAACTTTGGCTATTGTATGCAACAAACAAGATGTGAGACCAACCTCATCAAAAGATTTAAAAAGTTTGGGAGATATTTTGGTCTTAGTCCAGGAAGGAATCTCTGGCAAAACAGGTCACCATAACTCCTGAGTCTGTACAAGTGACAATACACGCAGATGCCTTGTTGACAGGTTGGGAGAATATGGGAGTGTTGTCAGGGGGCAGGAGGTGGTCAGCTACTTTGAGGAATTTTCATAACAATTTCCTGGAGCTAATGGCTGTCTTTTTGTCTTTCAAAAACTCAAACCTCCAGAAGAGAGACATTTGGTTGGTGGGATCATGGTCACCTCCTCTCAATATGGTAATGCTAGCCATCCTTCGATGGTTCAAGCAAGGAAGTGGCACTTGTCTGCAGTTCACCTCACAGGGTCTCTTAATGTAACAGTAGAACCACATTTAAGGCCAGGGTCATGCCAATGCCAGAAGCCATACAGAACCCTGCTTACAGTTGGAACTTCAGCTCAGCATGACCAGATCCTTATTAGCCAGTCATGATGATGTCAGGAGCCATAACCAGTGCTGCACTAGTATATGGATCTGCTGTCTAATATCTGTGTTGCCATTGCTAAGGGTTGGTACCAGAACTGTTAGAGCTTGCCTCTGCCTCATTGCTTTACTTTTATTTATTATCTGTTATCTTAAGTCTTATTTTACATATACTAAGTACTGCAAACATTTTTTTACATGTACTGAGTACTGCAAACATTTTTAAGGATCTAAAAAAGTTACTGTGGTTTTATGAAACAACTATGCATAATACTAGTAACTATAATACAAGTGATATTTTTTGAATTTTGTCTTCCGTTGCAAATACTGTACATACACTGTTAATTATTATTATAATAAATACCTCTGACATTGTACTTATGTAGTAAAAACTTTTTTCAGGACTTAGTTGCTACTGGATCCTTGTTGAGTGTTGATCCCAAGAGGATGGTAATCAAAAGAGTAGTGCTTAGTGGCCACCCATTTAAGGTAAGTTTCAGACTCAATGTTTGGAAATGATCCATTATATTAGGACAACCCCCTTCATGCAAATTACATATACAAATTATGAAATATTAGAAAAGATAATTTCTAGATACATATCCATGACATTTTTCACAAGAGCTGTAATTGTAGACTTTTTGAATCAGTGCTAAAAGTGTTTCAAGCTTTCATAGGATCTCAATTGTAAATCTACACTGTCTGCTAATTGGACCCTCGTTATTTACCTGTAGTATTTCTGTCTTTCTCCATTTCATCACCAATTTTGATAGCTTAGCACTTTAAAATCTAATCCTTTCTGGTTCAAATATATTGGCACTTTGGTGATAAAGGTGAAATAATATATTTTAAATGGTGGCAACCTGCGTTTTGTGTTGCTGTAACATGAGGAGATGGCTTTTCTCGAGTTCCGCCAGGACTTGGGTTCTGAGCCCAATTTATGGTGTCTGGCTTAATCATATGACCCAGGGTCGGTACAGTGGGTCACCATGAGGATCTAAGTGTCAAATGACTGTGCCTGGCCTTAAGTTTAAAATCCATACGTCACCCATCCTTCCATGCAAGCATATTTCCGTGACTTGAATCCAGTAACCTACTTTACTCTGAATGTATGTTTGATTTGGCATCTTTTTCCAGAACAGTTCTATTTCATCACAGTTAAGATCTTGTTCTGGAGTATATCACTTGTTCAACTGCATATTTGGTGGAAATACCTGCAGCATCTTCACAGGCATGCGTAGATTCGCCCATTATTTGTTATAGAAGTGATGGAGCTTTTTGTCTTTGCTTACTAAACGATTGTACTTCACTATAGTAGAGGAAACTGTTGGTGTTGTAGGGCCACAAGCTAAGGTAGCAAATTTACCTTTCTTTTGCCAGTATGTATTGCCCTAATGGACAGTTTTTTTCATCCCTGCCACCTCAGAAATGGACTGTACATATAAAAACATAAAGGAATGACTTTCCAGGATCTCCCAGTTAGGAAAGTTTATTGTTTCCATGATTTGATCACATATTTATAGGAATTCAAGGAAGTAAACAATAATGATAACATGACAAGTGAGCTTACACAGACAGTGATAGCATGTGACTGAACTATCATGTCAGTGTAAGGGCAAAATGAGAGATCAGTAGAATGAGGGAAACATTATCTCTGAGGTGAATCACTTGGCTGCTGCTCAGATGAAATAAAAAAGCACATCTAATTTTATGCATTTTAATTATTGTTTATATATAACTGAATTTATATATTTACGTTTATAAGTAACTTACCAAGTACAGCCAGCCCCCGGCTTAGGATGGGTTCAGCTTACGATGTTCAGAGGTTACAACACTTTTCAATTTTATTCATCCGAAATTATTTCCAGGGTTACGGCACTTACGACGCCGATCTGGCAGAAGAAATATGACTCCAAAAATGCTAAATAATGAATATTTTAAAGATTTTTTTTATGAAAATGCCATAAAAATGCAATTTACATAGTTTTTAATACACCAGAAGCATTACAAGTAAGGTTTTCTTAGGAATTTTGATGATTTTTGGGCTTACAACGATTTTTGGCCTACGGCGCGTCTCAAGAACGGAACCCCCGTCGTAAGCCGGGGACTGCCTGTAATTACTCAGCTAACGCTTATGCTCCCACAGCATCCTAAATTCAAAAATTCGCAAACAAGTGACTGTTGCTATGCCGGAATGGCCAACAGCATCATTCTTATTTATGCCATGCAGTCGAAAGCACATCATCTTGCCGACTCCTGAACTCATGTTCGCCGGGTTTTGCTGATGTCAGTGAAGTACTCGCTTTGGTTTTCTTTTTCGACTTTTGTCTTTGGCTAGGTTTGATTTGCTTCTTTATCTCTTTCACAATTAGCTTTTGTTATTTAGTATGATTCTAGCGCTTCCAGCCTTCACGACACGGTTGACCAAGCTTTGGTATGACGCACACACTATATACAACAAGTGTAGGGAACAGGTGTGTATGAAAGATCTTACCCGTGATGAGTGTAAGGACTGGGACAAAAGTAGGTGGAAGCTTTTGGAGTCTCACTTAAATAAGTTAAAGAACAGGATTAGGAAGGCAGCCATTTGGAATGAAAGTAGGGTCTCTAGGAGTAGGGATTCTTCCCCTAGACCTAAGGCAGACTGTATTGTTGTGAGGCTCCCACACCTGAGAGCTCAGTCTCGGGTGCACTCCGATCTCTTGCAATGTGTTCAGTTTTTGGGACTGGACAGTGGGAGCGCTCACTAAGAAGATTGAGAATGCCACAGGGTTAGCCGACTGCCTTTCTGCAGATCTGAGGGTGCTTTCATTTGTGGATAAAGCTGTTTTAGAGGGTTCTGCGGAACCTGCATCTCTCTTCACCTTTGGGCTCCTGAAGAAAAGGGATCTTTGGTGTTTGTTTCTTTCACGAAGGTTTATGCCCTCACAGAAGTCAGCCTTGCCTTTCATGTCTCTGGACTCCTCCCACAGGCCTTGGTAGAGCAGATCGCTTCAGACCTGCAGAAGAAGTTTACCCAGGATCTTCTGATGCAGTCTTCATGTCTCAAGCCTTCCTCATCTGCGCCCTTTTGTCTTAAGTTCGTCTCTCCCCTCCAGCAGCACCCCTTTAGTGGGAAGAGACCCCAATCTCATCTGAGACCTCACTTCAACCTGTGCTTCCAGTCAAAGTCTGTCAAGAAACACTCCGCTGCCAAGCCCCAACCTAAAGTGAGCCAGATGTCCTTCGTGCCCCAGTGGGTGCCAGGCTTCTTGCCTGGGTCCCAGAGGAGCAGAGCTATGGATTGTCAGGGTCTTAAAGGAGGGCTACTGCATCCCATTTTCGGAGACCCCTCCTTAGTCTCTCCCATCGCATTGACAGCATATTCGAGAGGCTCAGAAAGGCATGTGGCCCTTTCAAAGTAAGTATCCTCCCTCCTTCTGAAGAACACCATAGAAGTAGTAGACATCCATTCTCAGGGATTTTACAATCACATGTTTTTAGTTCCCAAGACATCAGGGGGCTGGAGACCAGTACCAAATGTAAGCACCCTCAATCGCTTCAAGGCGAAGTTCAAGCGATCCAGTCAGTCATTCATATCCCCATTCATCCAGTAATTACCTCAGGTTTGTCTTCCAAGGGAAGGTCTTTCATTTTGGTCCCTCTGCTTCACCCTCTTCACAACCCCTGAAGTGTTCTCTCGACTTCTCTCCCCCCCTCGCCAAATGACTTCACCTACCAGTCATCTACATCAGCCTTTATTTGGACGACTGGCTTCACTCTACGTCAAAGGAACAGTGCATGAAGGACCTTCAGACAATGCTTCATCTCTCTGAAGTATTGGGAAATCCTTCTAAATCTCCAGAAGTCCCAGTTGGTGCGTCTCAGGAGACTTGTTATTTGTGGATGATTCTTAATTCTTGGACTTCTCAGGCTTTTCCGTCCCCCAAAAGAGTCCAAACTGTATTCAGTCATTCAACAAGTTCCTCTTTCACTAGTCGTGCTCAGCCCTGCAGTGGATGGGTCGCTATCTTCAATTCTTCCTCAAAGCCAATTGGGATAGGAGAAGATTTTCCCAGTGGAGATCCCTTCTTCATCCTAACACTGATCTGGATTTTTACTTGGACACCTTGGATCTAGGCTGGGGAGCCCTTCCTAGGTACTCTGGAGATTTCCGGGACATGGTCTCCGGAAGAAACAAAGCTCCACATCAGTGTAAAGGAGTTGAAGGCCATTCATCTAGGCCTGCGTCATTTCTCCTCATACATGTGCAAAAAGACGGTGGTTGTGCATGCAGACAACACCACGGCCCTGTCGTATATCAAGAAACTGGGGCATGCACTCCTTTTCCTTCTGTCAGAGGTGAAAAGAGCTGATGCTTTGGGCTGATTAGATTTGAGTGACACTTGTCACCCGCTTCATTCAGGGGAAATTAAATGTCCTGGTGGATATGCTGAGCCGTTGGAGACTAAATCCTTCCCACCGAATGGACTCGGGTTGATAGGATATGCTCTGACCTGTGGAGATTGTGTGGCAGACCCCTCATAGACTTATTCACAAAATTCAAGGAACAACTGCCTTCCTCTTTTGCTCCCCAGCCCTGGATCCTCTGGTGTGGGTGATAGATGCGCTATTGATAGATTGGTCAGGCCTGGACCTCCTGTGCCTTCCCTCCCTTCAGCTTAATCATGGAAGTTCTGAACAAGTTCACATCTCACACCAATGTGTCAATGACCCTTGTAGCTCCATTCTGGCCCACAATGGAATGGTTCCTGGACCTTTTGGGTCTTCCGGTAGACTTCCTACAACTGCTCCCCCTAAGACCATGGCTACTCAGACAACAGCATTTCAGGAGATGCCACCGAGGCTTGTCCATGCTCGCTCTGACAGACTTCAGACTGTCAGGAAACTCTTCAGAGCAAATGGATTTTCAAGAACCACTGCAGAGGCTATTGCAAAGTGCAGACGCCAGTCTACTTGCAACATCTACCTGTCGACTTCCATAGATGGTGCTTCAGACATCACATCTTGTCTTCCAAGACATCTGTTGCCCAGCTTATGGATTTTCTCCTCTACTTAAGGACTTCTAAGAAACTTTCATCTTCCACGATTAAAGGTTACCGAGCCATACTTTCCTCTGGTTTTAAGCACTGCAATCTGGATCTTTCAACTAATCAAGATCTTCATGACACACGTGAGCGACTTACGTACTATACACAGAAGAGTTGGATTCTCGCAAGGTGATGCGGTCTGCTCTTTCACCACGGGCCTCCTAGCCAAGAACGAGGAGCCTTGTAAACAACGGCCTCGCTCTTTTCATATAAAGAAATTGATAGATATCCTTTTCCCAGACGAGGAAGAAAGTCCTTGGCCTGGTCAGAGCATTGAGGTGCTACCTGGATAGAACGGAGAAGATCAGGGGACCTTCAAGCAACCTCTGTTGTTCTGTCAAGAATCCCTCTCCTCTGCTTCCCAAAAACACCCTATTGTTCTTCATTTGAGACCTGATATCTGGAGCTTATTCCCAGACACAGGAGACCTCTTTCCCGGTTGCTTAAAGTCAGAACTCATTAGGTCAAAGTGATTGCCACCTCTCTCCCCTTCAAGCATAACTTGGCACCTGCAATCCTTCAATCAACTTACTGGAGATGTAAGTCTATCTTTGCATCACATTCTTTCATTTAAAGTAAAAGGGTGTTTGAAAATTGTAGTACCCTTGGTCCATTGGCGGTGGCTGGAATGGTTTTGGGTGACGAAGCAATAGAGACACAATCTCTCTTCCATCTCTTCTCCTTGTGAGTAAGGATGTCCAGTTTTGTGGAGCCTGGCGGGTACTTGGTACCTTGAGGACCCACCAGTTCGTTGGTAGGTTAGTAGTTTTATTTTAACGTTGGTTGGTGACAGGAAGTTCTCTGGTCTTGTTATTTTGGTACTGCACCCATGGCAAGGGTATATATCCTTTGTATTATGTCTTGTCAACGGTCAGGTAGCTCCCCCGTTGCAAGACTTCCATTGATGTAGAGGCAACTCCTGGAAATGCTATTACTGAGTAAGATGAGCACCACCAGAGGTAGCATCTCCCGCTGTAACTCGCTTATCAGGTAAGCGGTGACAAACACTTAGTTTTAGCCATTCATCTAGTTCAGCAATAACACTTCTTAGTGCTTTGAGTTAATCTAGTCCATTCATCCCACCCCCACCCCCTTGCAATGTGGGATTCAGCTAAGTAATTACTCGGTAAGTTACTTGTATAAAAATTACATTTTTATATTAAAAAATTAAGTTTTATAAATATACCTACCAAGTAATTAAATCAGAACCAGCCCTCCTCCCCTCTGTTTTTCATGGACTTTATGGCAATAAATAAGAGTGACGCCATTGGCTTTGGTAGCTCACTAGCTCCCTATTGTAATGGCAGGGCCTGTCACTCCCACATTGCAACAGTCACTTTTTTGTGAATTTTTGAATTTAGGATGCCATGCAAGCATAATCATTAGTTAAGTAATTACTTGGGAAGTATGCTACCACTGTCTCTTTCATGATGATCACAATTCATAGCAAATAGCATACTGTAGTAATTTTTTTAGGAAATGTTCAGTAAATTATGATTGCTTTGTAGCATGTCATCCATGCAAGGGATAAACCAGTTTTGAAAAGTAAATGTGGATTAACTTATATGAAAAAATTTGGTAATTGTTAATGCCATTCACCATAAGTCAAGAGATCAGTTCTTTTTGATGCATCATCTCACTTGTAATGCTCTCAGCATCATGATCAAAGAGCAGTACTCTAGTTACTTTTCATGTTTCCAATGGTCATACCTCATTTACCTGTCATACTTCATCTTGCGTCAGTTTTCACCTAACGAAATTATAAATTCTCTTGGTCAAGTCTTGTGACATTTTAGAAATGTGACTTGGTTGTCTCTTTTAACAATTTTATAGAATAATAAAGTTCTCATTGTTTCTCTCACAGTAAATTTGTTTAAATTTTAGTCATAATAATTATACTGTGTTAAAAACTAAACCATGTAATGAACACTTTACACTTTTCCCTTTTTAACAACTAGATTTTTCTTATTTTATTCAGCGTTTAAACTTTCATTTCATGGATACTACCTCTATACCATTGGGATCTTTATCAGAATTTTCATTTCAGGTTAATCGTAAAACTGCAGTGGTACGCTTCATGTTCTTCAATAGAGAGGATGTTTTGTGGTTTAAACCTGTAGAACTCCGCACAAAATGGGGTCGAAGAGGACATATCAAAGAGCCATTAGGTGAGTAATTTTTAACATGTTAAGCATACTGTTTTCACTAAGTATGCATCAAACATTCAAGGTGCATTTGTGATATTTTGCATGAAAATAAATGGGTAATCAAATACATCCACTCTAGCAAAATCCACCTAGCCTTGCAGCTAAGCCCCTGCCCACTGCATGCCAGTGAATGGCCAGCTCTCAAAGGGGTATGATGTCACTAGTTAACAGTCCAAATGATTACCAGTACAGGTTTGACTCCGTCCGGTAATGTTGAGTTTCGTGCATGAATCATGACACAGCGATTTAAAAAGTCAGTTTTGTTCATGAAACTTACCTGTCATATATATATAGCTGTATTCTCTGAAGTCAGACAGAATTTCTAAAAACTTACGACACATGTAGTGGGAGTAGGGTGGTTAGTACCCATTCCCGCCGCTGGGAGGCGGGTATCAGGAACCATTCCCATTTTCTATCAGATTTCTTCTGTTGCCGGTGTTGTAAACAACTGTTTACAGCACTTCCGCCTCAGGATTTTGGAAAACTGTTTATTGCTTGAGTATCCTCTTGCCTTTTTGGTTTTTTGATATTGGATCGATAGCTAGGCATATGTTGACTGTGGATTGTTTAGATTTTGGCTTGGTTTTTTCCTTAAATAAGATGTCTGGGTCTAGTTTGGCTAGCGCCAGGGTGTGTATGAAGGATGAATGTAAGGTGAGGCTACCAAAGGCTTTGGTTGATCCTCACACAGTATGTAAAGGTTGTAGGGGACAAGTGTGTATGCATGATTTTCGCTGCACTGAATGCGAAAGTTTAACTGATTTGCAATGGAAGACGTATGAATCCTACGTTAATAAATTAGAGCGTGACAGGATCAGGAGGTCTTCCTCCAGGAGTAAATCGGTTAGCAGACAGGGTATTAATGTATCCCCTTCTAACCCTCCTGTAGAGTTTGTAACTCCTACCCCGTAGTGTTGCCTTCGGGCCCTCAAGTGGTGTCTGCGGAGGGTAATGCCTTTTTGCTTATTTTGGATTCGTTGAAGACGCTTGAATCCAAAGTGCTTGCCCTTGAAAATAGGCAAAGTGCTAAGTGCAGTGATAGTGCCCCTAGTGAAGTGGAGGGGGCGTCAGATCGGCCCTATAGCGCCTCTAGGCTGGGACCTCTGCCGGACTCCCAGGACTCAGGGAGAGGGCATGTCGAAAGCCGAAGGAGGGTTACGGGGATCCCCCACCGATCTGACGTCCCTTCAGCAGTTCCTGTAGACGCTTCCCAGGCTGCCAAGGAGCGTGCTCGAGCACGCCTCCTTAAGGATTGTTTTTCGTCCTCTGACGCGTCCTCCCCGCGCAAGGGGTGGGAATCTCGTCCGGATTGGCGGCCTCTGAAGAGGACCTTCCAAGATCAAGACGCTTCACGTCATGCTTTGCCTGATTGGCGGTCTTCTCCGGAAAGCGTAGCTTTTCCGCCCCAGAAGAAGACTAGGACGTCATCTGACGATGACGCCTTCGAGCGCCCCAGTCGCTCTAGAGCCAGGGCTTTTCCTGTGAGAAGGAAGAAGGCGTCCCCTCGCCTTCTCACAGGCACAGCTCTTCTCCTCGTAAGGAGACTTCCCAGACTGAGATCATCCTCGCTATGCAACGTCAACCGGATGCTTTGCTTAAGCAGAAGGAGACGGTTCCTCGTCGCAGGAAGGACGACAGACTGCTGATCAAAAGGACCAGACAGTCTCCTCCGCCTTCTCCTCGTTCTTCCCCGTCTCCTGGTGTTTCGCCCTCTAGACTTCGTTCTTCTCATCAGTGTTCGTCTAGAGGTGGCGGTAGACGTCAATTGACTCTTGCTCCCTTGGAGAGAGAGAGGTCTCATCGCGCTCCCCTCTCTTCTCGGCGAGAGGACGATCGGCATTCTGATCTCAACGCTTTTGCGGACGACGAAGTTGTACCTGTTGGACGGACTTCAGTACATGTTGATCCTTGTAAGGAAAGAGCGTCTTCCTTTTCTGCTCGTGTCGACGCTCAACGTGACGCTCGTCAGGATGCAGGACCTGAATCTTCGCGGGACGTTCTTCAGGACGCTTCGCGGGACGTTCGGAGGGACGCTTCGCTCAACGCTTGTTTGGACGCTCAGATGGACGCTAGGATGGACGCTCCGCTGGACGCTTGTAGAGGAGTTTGTAAGATCGCTTTGGACGCGTACATGGAAGTTCGCTCTCACTCGGACGCTTTTCCCTGAGTCTCTTGCTGACGCTTCACGACTTCGTGCAACATCACGTTCACCTCAAGCTTTGGTTTCTGACCCTGTGACTGTGAAGGATTCTGTTTCGGGTCCGCTCCCCACTTCTTCTCGACATCGTTCGGATTTGAGACTCGGAGCGAAAGGACTTTTGCCTCTTCCTTCGGGGTTTCACTCTGGTAAGGAATAAGGAAGAAGGGGAATTAAGCTGTTTTTCTGAAGATGTTGACGGAGAACAGCCTTCGACGTCTGCTTCTTCGGACTACCAAGTCTTGGCTCGGCTTCTCTGTGATTCGTTTGGGGATACCTTCCTTCCTTCTGCTCTGCCTTCTCCTCCCTCGCAGTTTTCTTCGTCGAAAGCAAGCAAGACGCCTGGTTTTGTTAAAATGAAGACTTCGCTATCGACCAAGAGGGCTTTCCGTAAGGTTAACACCTGGATGGAATCTAGGAAAGCACAAGGAAGGACACACACACCCTGCCTCCGTCTAGACTTAGCGGTAAGGCAGGGATGTGGTACGAAACTGGTGAAGAGTTGGGACTGAAGGTTCCTACTTCGGCGCAAGGAGATTTCGCCAGCATTGTGGATGCCTCTAGGAGATCTCTCTTAGCTTCAGCTAAAGTTTCGTGGACGACTTCAGAACCGGATCATCTTTTGAAGGGCCTTTTCAGGTCCTTGGAAGTCTTCAACTTCTTAGACTGGTGTCTGGGAGTGTTAGACAACCAGTCTCGTAAGCCAGATTCGATTAGCCTCGGGGAGCTGTCCAGTGTATTGTCATGCATGGACAAGGCCGTCAGGGATGGCTCGGAGGAGTTAGCCTCTCATTTTTCAGCAGGTGTTTTGAAGAAGAGATTGCTTTATTGCAATTTTGCAGCTAAATCTGTCTCTCCCTCACAGAGGGCAGAGCTTTTGTATGCGCCTTTTTCGAGCCATCTCTTCCCCCCAGGCTATGGTGAAGGATCTGGCAGTAAGCCTTCAAGAAAAAGCCACTCAAGACCTTTTGGCTCAGTCGTCGCGACGTCCTACTGGCCCTTCCATGTCTTCAGGAGGCCAATCTATTAGAAAGCAGAAGCTCTTTCGTGGAGGAACTTCAGCTAGATCTTCACCCTGAGGAAGAAGTCTTCCTAGAGGTAGAGCCCCGGCTAAGTCTAGGGGCAAGAAGTGAGAGATCCGTCCTTCAGTCGCCGGTAGGAGCCAGGCTGCAGTTGTTTGTAGAAGCCTGGAGAGAGAGAGAGAGGCGGACACCTGGTCTCTCAACATCTTAGAGAAGGGGTACAAAATCCCTTTCGTAAAGTCGCCCCCGCTGACTTCCACTCCCAGGGACTTGTCCCCGTCGTATCCTCGAGAAAAGCGGAAGATACTTTTCGACCTGCTCGAGAAGCGAGCAGTGGAACAGGTCTTAGACCTGGCAACGCCAGGATTTCACAACAGATTGTTTCTAGTTCCGAAACAGTCGGGAGGGTGGTGGCCGGTCTTGGACGTAAGTCGTGGGAACCTCTTTATAGAGAAGCAGAGGTTCAAGATGGAGACACCTCAGTCAGTTCTGGGGGCCTTAAGACCTGGAGATTGGATGGTATCACTCGACCCTCAGGACGCCTACTTTCACGTCCCGATACATCCCCAATCAATGAAGTACCTTCGGTTCGTCCTGAAAGGAAAGGTATTTCAGTTCAGGGCTCTTTGTTTCGGACTGAGTACGGCCCCATTTGTGTTCACCATCTTATTGAAGAATGTGGCGAGGTGGCTCCATCTTTCCAACATCAGGATCTCGCTCTATCTGGACGACTGGCTCATACGAGCCTCTTCGCAGACCCGGTGCCTGAAGGACCTGCAAACGACTCTGTCTTTAGCTGCGTCCCTGGGACTTCTGGTGAAATTCGAAAAGTCACATCTGACCCCAACACAGTCCATCGTGTAACTGGGGATTCAGATGGATTCAGTGGCTTTTCCGTCCCAGGAACGTCAACAACAAGGCATAGAAAAAGTGTCAGCCTTTCTAGGGAAGGATTCATGCTCGGTTAGGGAATGGATGAGTCTGCTGGGGACCATTTCCTCGCTGGAGAAGTTTGTTTCCCTGGGGAGGCTACACCTCCGACCTCTTCAGTTCTTCCTGTCGGACAGCTGGACAGACAAGGGGACAACAAGGACAACTCGACATGATTTTAACCATCTCAGAAGAGGTAAAGAGCCATCTAAGATGGTGGCTCGATCCGTTGAAGCTGTCAGAGGGCATGTCCCTCAAGCTTCGGAACCCCGACCTAGTGTTGTTCTCCGACGCGTCATCCACGGGGTGGGGAGCAACACTAGGGGGGGAGGAAGTGTCAGGCACCTGGAGAGGGGAACAGGTAGCCTGGCATATCAACTTCAAAGAGCTGGCAGTGGTTCAGTTAGCGCTCCGGTTCTTTCAAGACAAAGACTCCCGTCGCATGGTCCAAGTCAACTCGGACAACACCACATCCCTGGCATACTTGAAGAAACAAGGAGGAACGCACTCTCGCTCCCTGTTCGCTCTAGCGAAAGAGATTTTTCTTTGGGCGAAGGCGAGAGAAGTCACGATCTTAACAAGGTTCATTGCCAGAGTCGAGAACGTTCGTGCGGATCTCCTCAGTCGACAAGGACAATTGCTGCCGACAGAGTGGACCCTCCATCAGGACGTATGCCAGGAGCTGTGGGGTCTTTGGGGATGTCCTTTGGTGGACATTTTTGCGACATAAAGAACGGCGAGACTTCCTCTTTACTGCTCCCCGGTTCTCGATCCGGGAGCAGTAGCAGTAGACGCCCTTTTATGGGATTGGACGGGCCTAGATCTCTACGCATTTCCCCCCTTCAAGATTCTGGGGGAAGTGATAAGAAAGTTTGCAGCTTCGGAAGGGACGAGGTTGACGTTAATCGCCACCTTTTGGCCCGCAGCGGACTGGTTCCCAGAGGTGATGTCCTTCCTGGTAGATTTTCCGAGATCTCTTCCTTTAAGGAGAGATCTACTCAAACAGCCCCACTTCGAGAGGTACCACAAAAACCTCTCCGCTCTGAGTCTGACTGCGTTCAGACTATCCAGAAGCTGGCCAGAGCGAGAGGTTTTTCAAAACCTGTGGCTAAAGCTATCGCCACCGCGAGGAGATCATCATCAATCGCGGTGTACCAATCGAAGTGGGCAGCTTTTAGGAGCTGGTGTAAGAAGAAAGGAGTTTCCTCTACCACGACCTCTGTGAGCCAGATCGCCGACTATCTACTTTTTCTCAGACGAGATTTGAAGCTTGCAGTGTCGACCATTAAGGGCTACAGAAGTGTTTTATCTGTGGTTTTTCGCCATAGAGGTCTAGACCTAGCTAATAACAAAGATCTCCATGATCTATTGAGATCTTTTGAGACCACCAAGGTGCCTCTACCGAAGTTGCCTTCTTGGAACTTAAACGTGGTCTTGAAGTTTTTAATGTCAAGTCGCTTTGAACCTCTTCACACTGCGTCTTTGAGAGACTTGACGAAGAAGACTGTATTCCTAACTGCTCTGGCGACGGCAAAGAGAGTTAGCGAGATACAAGCTATTAGTAAGCACGTCGGCTTCAAAGGGCATAATGCGGTCTGCTCTTTGGGAATGACGTTTCTGGCTAAGAATGAGAACCCCTCCAACCCTTGGCCTAAGGCGTTCGAGATCATTGGTCAAGAGCTAGAAAGAGTCCTGTGTCCTGTCAGGGCTCTAAGAGAATACCTTCGGAGAACAAGGAATTGTAGAGGTTCTGCGGAGAACTTATGGTGTTCGGTCAAGAGACCAGATATGCCCATGTCCAAGAATGCGCTGGCATTCTTTTTAAGGAACACCATAAAGGAGGCCCACTCATCTTGTAAGGATAGTGACTTTGGACTGTTGAGAGTAAACGCTCACGAAGTGAGGGCTATTTCGACCTCGATAGCCTTCCAGAAAAATATGGCCCTCAAAGACATTTTGAGTGCCACTTTTTGGAGGAGTAACTCAGTGTTCGCCTCGCACTACCTACGGGAGGTGAGAACGACGTACGAAAACTGTTACTCTCTTGGGCCATATGTCGCCGCAGACACTATTTTGAGGGCAGGAGGTAGCACTCATCCTTTCCCATAGAAAAGGGTAGGTGAGTTTTTCAGTCTTTGTTTTGTTTATGGTTGTAGGGTCGGCCGCCGAATGTGGACTTCCCTTCTATTAGCCTTTTTATGTGGGAGTATTGTGTTAGGCTAACTTAGGTGGTGGTTTTGCCTCGTTGCCCTCAGAAGTATGGTCATGGTCTAGTCACATTGTGGTCACGTCCCCGTTGACAGATCATCTAGAGCGCACCAACTACACAGGTGTGACCTGTGTAGTTGGTGCGCTCTTGTTGGTAACTCTAGTGAAGCAGATGCAGGCTTGGGTGACAGTAATCATGAAGTCAGCTATGCTAACAGGTAAGGAACCAAGATGTCAATCATCTACATGTATATGTTTCCTAAAATCCTTTTCTGTCTCTTCCACCGCCAAAGGTGGGATTCAGCTATATATATATCTGACAGGTAAGTTTCATGAACAAAATGATATTGTTAAGATACAATAAAGTTTGTTCATACTTACCTGGCAGATATATATATAGCTGTATTCTCTGAAGTCCGACAGAATTTCTAAAAACTTACGACACACGTAGTGGGAGTAGGGTGGTTAGTACCCATTCCCGCCGCTGGGAGGCGGGTATCAGGAACCATTCCCATTTTCTCAGATTTCTATCTCCACTGTCTCCTGAGGGGAGGTGGGTGGGTACTTTAAATATATATATCTGCCAGGTAAGTATGAACAAACTTTATTGTATCTTAACAATATCATGTTCTTGGAGTTGTGAAGTGTGCAGTTTGATAGCTCTGATAAAAGATATTTGTTAAGTTACTTACCCAGTAATGTATTATTAAGTAACTTCCCATTAATTATATAGCTAAAAGTTTCTATAATTGGCAGCTAGAATTTTGAAAATATGCGAGTTGCGCAATTTCTAGCGGCTAAGTTACGAGCTCCCACCCATTTTTGGGGCTGGAGATGAACAACTAGCAAACATGGCTTCAATTTGTTTCTGCTGGCTGATTATTGTACTACAACTGATAGCTCCAGCTTAATTTTGGAATTCGTTCTATCTATGTTGTATTCTCATCACTTTGGTGAAGTACTCTGATTATGTTTGGGCACAATTAGATAGTTAGGCTCTATTATTTCTGATTTTGAAATTTTGTATGATATGACTTTACCGATAATGATGATTTCGGCTGAACTTAGTGTGTCAGACTCATTGCTGCAATACTCATCTGACTAAGGAATCATATGATTCACACATTTATTTGCTCAGATTGTAGGGAACAAATTTGTTCAATAGACATAAGATGTGATGAATGTAAAGATTAGGACTTGAGAATAATGGAAGACCTTAAAATTGCATTTACATAAACTGGCAAGGGATAGAGAAAGAAAAGCCATGGCTAGACGAACTAACAAAGCTTTGGTTAGCCAGGAATCCCGTCAGGATGATATTGTTGATCATGATGTCAATGTTGTTGAACCTGTCATTGCTATTGACCCTGTTCCCAATTCTCAATCTGTACCCACTCCTTTACCAAGCTCCCTTAATTCTGAACCCAACACCATTGCCTGTCTTAAGAGTAGGGTCGATAAGAGGTTTGAATCTATTGCCGAATCTCTTACTGATTTACCTTCTGTGAAGGTCCTAATGGTCGGTAGGAGTGTTTCGGAGCATGCAGTAGCTCCTAGTGTTGTGCTGTGGTAGAGGAGTGCCTGTTAAGAAATCCAAGGAGCACTGGAGTCCACAACCTTCCTGCAGTTTCGCGCTGGACCAGTTTTTCCGGGAAGATCGTCAGTCCTCTTCGGATAGCGTAACTTCGGACGGAGTCAGACGCTTACGTGCGTTACAGCGCTCGCCCGCTTGCGAGACTGACTCGCCTCGTTGTGTATCGATAGGAGTTTCGACTCGTTCGCCTCATTTGTCTCGAGTTGTTTCGACTCTTTCGCCTCAAGCTGCTTCGACTCGTTCGCCTCATTCGTCTCGAGCTGTTTCGACTCGTTCGCCTCATTCAACTCATACGTCTCGTGTTGTTTCGACTCGCAGTCGTTCGTTTTCGAAGAAGAGCCGTACGACAGCCTCGACTTCGTCTTCGCCTAAGGATGATTCGAAGGCCAAACCCTTGCTAAAGGATTCCACTTTGGGTCCCTTTAAACATCAACTTCAAGAATTGATGGTCTTTTTGAAGAAAACGAGCCAGACGGAAGAGGAAGAAGAGGCATCGGCTGTCCTGTTGGAAGAGGAAACTCAAGACCAGGATTCGAAGCCCTCTTCTGCTTATTCTAGTCTGTTAAGGTTTCTTTTACAGATTTATCCGGACTTTTTTGAACCAGCTTCGCCTTCACCTCCGTCGATGTTTGTGAAGGATAGAAGATCAGCGCCTTTGGGGTTACCGAAACCAGTTCTTTCTCAGTCCTTGAAGAAAGCACTGAAGGAAGTAGAAGAGTGGCTTGCTAAGAAGAGGAAGTCAGGCAAGGCTTCGTTTGCCTTCCCTCCGTCGAAGCTGCAGAATAAAACCTACAGGTTGTATGCGACAGGAGAAGTTCCTTTTTTGGGAGTTTCTGCCTCCTCCCAAGGAGACTTCTCCGGTCTTGTGGACTCTCTCTCAGAAGAGCAGCGTTCTCGGCTGCGAAAGTGTTGTTCTCTTCACCCGAGTTAATCACCTGGTGAAGAACTTATACAAGTTGATCGAAGTCTTCAGTTTTCTGGATTGGACTATTGCAGCGTTAGCCAGGAAAATTGAAGATTGCCAGTCTCTGGATGAGGATTTTTCTGCCAACTGGCTCAATATGTTGTCCTGTGCGGACAGGGCAGTGAGAGACGGTTCAGGAGATTGGCACCCTATTCACTATGGGAGTACTAAAGAAGAGAGAACGGTGGTGCTCCTTCACATCTCGAGGAGTAACCACAAACCAAAAATTGGCTTTGTTGTTCTCCCCCCTGAGTAAATCTCACCTGTTTCCAGAAGAAACCATCAAGCATGTGCTGTCGGACCTCGAGAAAAAGACCACCAATGATCTTTTTCAGTCAGCAAGAAAACCTAAGGAACCTCCAGCCAAAGCTTCTCCTCTACCAAAGCATCCCTTTCGACAAGGTAAGTCGAAATGGTAGCAGAGACCAAGAACTAATCTACGAACCACCTCCAAGTCTACCAAGAAACCTTCCTTTAAGACAGATAAATGATCGGAAGGTCCTTCACACACCCGTGGGGGCAAGACTCCACGACTACTGGGAGGATTGGAGTTGAAGAGGAGCAGAACAGTGGGTAATACAGGTGCTTCAAGAGGGGTATGTGATCCCTTTTACGCAGGATCCACCACTGTCCAATACACCTGTCTGTTTGACAGCATACTCTACAGGATCAACAAGAGCTTTGGGTTTAGCCAAAGAAGTATAAGAGCTCATCAACAAAGAGGCCATAGAGGAGGTAACAGACACGAACTCCCCTGGGTTTTACAACAGGCTCTTTGTAGTCCCCAAAGCATCAGGGGGATGGAGACGTGTTGGACGTAAGCGCTCTGAACCTCTTCGTCCGGAAGACGAAATTCTGAATGGAAACCAGTCGATCGATAATGTCAGCCATCCAACCGGGCGACTGGATGGTATCTCTCGACATGAAGGATGCATCTTCCATGTCCCCATCCATCAGAACTCCATGAAGTTTCTGAGATTCGTCTTCAAAAAGAGTCTTCCAGTTCAGAGCCCTCTGCTTTGGTCTGTCAACCGCCCCTCAAGTATTTACTCGGATTCTCGCTCCTCTGGGAAAGTGGTTGCATTTGATGGGGATCAACACAGCTTTTTACTTAGACGACTAGCTCCTGAGAGCCAGATCCAGTCGTCAGTGTGTGAAGGACTTGGAGAAGACGCTTACTTTGACACAACAATTGGGTATCATAGTAAACACAGAAAAGTCCCAATTGATTCCAACTCAGAGGATTCTCTATTTAGGGATGATACAAGACTCTAGCTTTTTGGGTTTTTCTCTCCCTGAAGAGGATAGAGTCCTGCCTGTCGACAGTCCAGCAATTTCTGGTTCGCCTGTCCTGCTCAGCGCTCGAATGGATGAGCCTACTCGGGACCCTGGCTTCATTGGAGAGTTTTGTCAGGTTAGGACGCCTACACATGAGGCTGCTTCAGTTCTTCCTGAAAGCAAATTGGTCTCGGAAGACACAGTCGAACTCTAGTTTTCCGCCTGACAGAAGAGATAAAGGTGGATCTTCGTTGGTGGCATTCAAGGGAAAGATTACAAGAAGGAATCTCCCTAGTCGTGTCGAACCCCGACCTGCGGTTCTTCTCAGACGCCTCAAACCGCGGATGGGGAGCCCTCCTAGGAGACGAGAGTATCAGGTCTGTGGACAGAACGAGAAAAGACCTTGCACATCAATGGGAAGGAATTGAAGGCCATCTTCTTAGGGCTACAAGCGTTCGACCACTTAGTCATCGGAAGAAACGTAGCGGTCTACTCGGACAACACCACAGTGTTGTCATATGTACGGAAGCAGGGAGGGACCCACTCGTTCTTTCTCAACAAGATAGCCGAAGATCTCCTCACCTGGATGAACGAGAAGAGGATCACCCTTTTTCCAAGATTCGTGCAAGGGAGAATGAACGTACTTGCAGACGAACTGAGTCGGGTAAATCAGGTGTTACCAACAGAATGGACTCTGAACGAGAGAGTGTCAGGACCTCTGGAAGCTTTGGGGAAGACCATCAATAGATCTGTTCGCCACATCGAGGAACAATCGCCTTCCCATTTTCTGTTCTCCGATTCCAGAACCACTAGCGTGGAGAACAGATGCGATGCTGCTAGATTGGACAGGACTGGACGTTTACGCTTTTCCTCCCTTCGGGATGATAAGAGAGGTCTTAAATGTGACAATGACCCTAGTAGCGGCATTCTGGCCCAGGAATGGTGGATTTTCCCAGACTACTTCCTCAAAATCCATCGCTTCTCAGACAACCCCATTTCAACCAATTTCACCAAGGGTTGTCCGCTCTGGCCCTGACAGGATTCAGACTGTCAGGTACCTGGTCAGACCAAAAGGGTTTTTGCGAAGGGCGTCAGAAGCTATTACTAGCTGCAGAAGCTCCTCTGCCAAGCTCTACCAGTCCAAGTGGAGAGCCTTTAGGTCATGGTGCAGATGACATAGCATCTCTTTTTCTGAGACATCTATAACAGAAATTGCGGAATTTTTGTTATTTCTGAGGGATACCAGGAAGTAGGCCACTTCAACTATTAAAGGATATAGGGCCATGCTTTCATCGATTTTCAAGCATAGAGGCCTCGACATTTCGTCAAATAAGGACATCAGTGACCTGATCAGATCCTTTAGTTCCTCCAAGATTTTCAAGCTTGAAGAAGTGGAATGGAACTTGGATGTAGTTTTAAGGTGGCTCAACGGCCCCCAATTTGAACCATTGAATTCTGCTACCTTGAGGGACGTAACTAGGAAGACACTATTCCTCGTCGCCTTAGCCACAGCGGGAAGAGTAAGTGTGTTGCAGGCGATGAGTAAGGAAGTGGGTTTCGCCCAGGGCAATGCAGTTTGCTCTTATGTAACAGACTTTCTTGCTAAAAATGAGGATCCTTCGAATCCTTGGCCCCGTTCTTTCAAGATAAAGAACCTAACGGACTTAGTTGGGTTGGAAGATGAGGAACGTACATTGTGTCCGGTCAGAGCCATCAGACACTACTTGACTAGGACAGAAACTGTGAGAGGAGAGTTGAGCCGACTCTGGTGCTCGGTGAAAGACCCGTCTCGACCTCTTTCAAAGAATGCAATGTCCTTTTTCCTGAGGAGTTTGATCCGAGAAGCGCATGCCCAAACTCAGGAACATGCTCTTAGGTTGCTGAAAGTGAAGACGCATGAAATTTGTGCAGTAGCAACGTCTTTGGCTTTCAGACAGAATATGTCTCTTATCCTCCATTATGCAAACTACATTCTGGAGGTCGAAATCGGTGTTTGCATCGCACTATTTGAAGGAGGTAGAAACTACTTACGAAAACTGCTTTAGATTGGCACCGTTGTCAGTAGCAGGAATGGTGTTGGGAGAGGAAGCATAGGGGGACCTGGTTTTTTCCCTCTACTATCTCCTCGCCTTGAATTTGAGGTTTTTTGAGTGTGTGGGAAGCCTGGGGGTACATGTACGTATCCACCAGTTCTTATATCTGGATAAGGGTACCATATGGTTTTTAGTGTAGGTGATGGTTTTGTGTGGTTTTTATCTGGTCTTTTCGCCCAGGGCAAGGGCAAGTTATTGTTGTTTTTGTCAATCATCGGTGCACTTCCATGATTGCAAAAATCCCACCATTAGTAGGGACGACCCTGGCCTTTACTGCCACGTCTCCTACATGTGATGTGAGCGCCGACCAGAGGCAGTATCTACATGTAGCTGCTCTCTCACAAAGTAAGGTACTGCAGACATTATATATAATGTGAGCATATGACTGTTGTTTTTGTTTATAAAACTGTCCATATACCCACCTTCCGGGTAATGTGGAGTCAGCTAATGTAATTGTTTGGTAAGTCACTTATGTGAAAATTATATTTTAATGATAAAATAAGGTTTCACATATACTTACCAAACAATTACATAATCAAAGCCCTCCCTCCTCCCCACAGATGGATGTTGCTGCTCAACGAATTGAAGAGTCTAAGCTCAGCAGTACCAGATATTCCCGAAAGTGGGCGGGATCTGTATCACCTACACAAACAATGGCAGCGCTGCTACCGCTGCCAGGAATTTGAATTTTCGACTGCCAGGTAAGAAAGCGTACAGCTAATGTAATTGTTTGGTAAGTATATGTGAAACCTTATTTTATCATTAAAATATCATTTTCAGTTATTTACTAAGAGGTAAGAACCTCCTCAGCCTTTTCATAAGTTTTGCAATCGGAAACGTAGTCATACACACAAGGAGCCACATAGTTGGTGAGAAGAACTAATTTGTCAAGTGTAGGAGTAGTTGTCTTAACAGCTTGGACGGAGTTAGTAAATGTCTTCAGCCAGTGTGTTCATTCCTTGGCAGCCTGGGCAGAGTCGGGGTCTACTTCAAACCGTGGTGGGCATACAAGCCATTCCATGGCGATTGAAAATGTACTATAAATTGATATAAACCTGATAGAGACTGAACTATGGTTTTATTGTACAGACAATTCCTCTGCAACAAAATACACACAGTTAGTTACAGATTCCAACCATAATAAACACATATAAAAGAACAATACTAAACAAATAAAGTACAAACAGACAACATAAGACAAATAAAGGAGGAACCCCAAAGGTAAACAAACTTCAAGGACCACAAATATATAGGAACTAGTTATTTAACCTCACTCGTACCACAAAGTTAGGTCTGGAGACCATTCTGCATGTGCCCAAAAGGGATCCACCAGGGTCGTCCTGAGATTTTCAACAATCACTCTATTGATCACTTCAAATTGGGGTAAGGCATAAGCTTTCAGGTTGTCTGGCGTCCTCTGAAACAACCAAACGAAAACCCTCTACTCTAGTTTTGTTGAACCTTGTTGCAAAAAGATTACTGTTGGCCTTTCTGACATATGGAATAGCCATTCCGCTACCTCTTGATGAAGTGACCATTCTGTCTCCAGGATCTGACCCCAACAGTTCAGTTTGTCTCCTACAACATTCCTCTTTCCTGGAATGCATCTGGCTGAGAGATCTATTGAATGGGAGACTGACCACTGGTGTATTTCAACTATCAATTTGTGAAGTTGATGGGACAATAAGCTCCCCTTCCTATTTGTTGACATAAGCTACAACTATAGTGTAGTCGGACATGAGGACATGGATTGCCCAGTCACCCTTTCTTGAAATTCCGTAAGTGCTTGTCTTACTTCTTTTGGTAGAGGAACCAGAAAATGGAATAATCCCTTGTAGGGGACCAGAACTCCTTGAATCTTCATTGAAGACAATCGTGAGGAACCAGTTTCTCCCCAGGGATGACAAGTAACCTAGAATGACCTTACTGCTGATGTGCTGGTTGCTTCTGTTTGGACGAGAAGGACTGGGCTATGCTCCTGAAGTTTTCTACTCATTCATCATATCTTGTTGCACCAGTACTGGATCCATTGTTTGGCACCTTCATTGATATTCAAGAAGTCTTGATCTCTGCAGGTGGGTCCCAGTTCACATTCACGAAGGATGTGTTGCAATTTTTGTACTGGATAGCCACACTGGCACTCACTAGTGGGTGAGAGTCCCCATTTATAGGTTTTGCTTCCAGAATAACCCACTCCAGTCCTTGCTCTATTTAATGTTACCCAGTCTTTTCTTGAGAGGGTTATTCCACTTGAAAGTTGTTCATTTGGGCTCTGGATGGCAGCATTTGGTGGGTAGTGGTCCCATTCTCTCCACTTTTCGAGCCTATGTTGGGCTGACTGTTCAGGATCCAAACTATGGATGGTCATAAAGCCCTTCCTGGACTTCAGTCTTCTGAATGCTTTTCTGTCCCGGCATAGATGTCTCTGCGGATGTGTGTTAGTGCATTATCACCAATCTGTATAGTGCGGGAAGAGGTGTTGGTTTCAAGGTGCCGGTTATTATTCTACATAAGTTAAGCTCAGGATTTATTTTGTGATCTTGATCTTGCCCATGGTGCTGAGCAGTATTCAGCAGTAGAGTAGCATAATGCCAGAGCTGTTGTTCTCTGTGTCTTCGGATCTGTTCCCCAGTGAGAGTTAGCAAGTTTGCCTAGTAGATGGTTTCTCGTGGCAACTTTTGACTTGAGTTTCCTTACATTTTCCGCAAAGGACAGGGTTCGGTCTGTTGTGACTCCCAGGTATACAGGGAAGTCAGCATGCTCAAGTCTCTCATTATTCCAGATGTTTAATTTTCTTTTTGCCTGATGATTATTTAGGTGGAATACACACACCTGTATCTTTACAGGATTGTCATTAAATGAGTTACATTTGTAGTACTCTGTGAAATGTTAAAGAGTAGCTGATAGTCTCCTTTCGATAGTTTCGAATGTGCGTGCTTGTGTGGCGATACATAAGTCGTCTGCATATATAAACCTTCTGACTGGTCATTTGTATAGATGTTAAGTTTTGGGGCCAGAACAGAGCATTGTGGGAGACCATTTTTCTTCCCATCCATTTCAACAAAGAAGCGTCGGGTTGTGAGCAATGATTGTATGATCTTTACAATCTTTGTGTTATGAACATCTTTGGCCAGCTTTAGAAGAAGCATTCTATGATTTACTGTGTCATATGCAGCAGTCAAATCTACAAAAATTGCACCGGTAATTTGTCTGGCCTCGAAACCATCCTCGATGTATTGAGTGAAGTTCCAGCCTGGTCTGGTGATAATTGTTCCAATGTTGGGCATAAGCGGGCCATTATCATTCATTCATATAGTTAGTAGAGAATGCATAGGAGGGAAATGGGACAGTAGCTTTTTCTGCTCTCTGGATCTTTTCCAGGTTTTAGTAGGTCAACAACTCTTGCTCTTTTCCATATCTTCGGGATATTTAGACTTGTTGCACAGTTGTTAAAGAGAGCAAGTATCCATGATCTGGTTGTTGTGATACCATCAAGTCCAGCTGCTTTGCCCGGTTTTAGGTGTTTTATGGCTTCTTGAAGTTTCTCCATGGTGAACAGGTTGAATTGCTCATCACTCTCGCATGATGCGGTCCATTTCAGACTTCATTTTCTTGAGGTATCCTCATTCTTTATTGGGTTGTTTGCCACAGAGTAGTAATTGGTTTGGCACTTTATCCGGTCTCACGGCGGCCACTCTTGTTCAAGTGTTTTTTCAGTATTCAGTTTCTTTATTGTAGTCCATGCTTCTTGCTGTTATGGGTCATGTCCCTGTTGCATATCGGTTCTTGCCTTCCATTTACCATGGAAGCAATTAGGGTCTCACTTAGGTTGATAGTATTTTCAGTGAATGGATCTGTATTATATGCTTGTACATATTCCTCATATAGGTCTTTACTTTGATCTGTTAGGCAAGGGATGAAGGTCTTTCTGCATCCTCTTGGGATATGTTTGCTGGAAACCTCCCACACAAGCATTTGGAAGTCTTCATAGTTCTCTGCTCTCGCTTCAATGGTGGAGATCTGGGGACTGATTTTGAGTCAAGAGGCCTGCTAACTGGTTTCATATCTAAAGTGATCAGTCTATGCTCATTGATCTGATGGAAAACGCCCACGTCGCTGTCATGTCTATGAGCATCCCCAGGTATAGGATTTTCTGGCTGGGCAAAAGATTTAACTTCAATTCTGTCGTGGTTCAGGCACCATGATAAATTTCAAGGACTATCCAGTCATTGATGTATCTCAAGATGCATAATCTGTGAGAATGTGCCCAGGGTGAACTCTGTGGGGTAGTTTATGGATCGAAGCAAAGAACCTTGAATGGATAGACTAATCTCTCCAAGGCTGAAGCAAAGAAACTTCTTGGATGATTGGTTACTTGGAATCTGGAAGTGTGCATACTTCAGGTCTATCATGAGCATGAAGTCATTCTTTCTGATGGCTGCAAGGACTGTGCATTAGGTTTCCATCTTGAACTGTGACTTTCTGGGAACCAGGAGGATGCACCTGTAGAAACCTGGAGAAGGGTCATGCACTACCTCCTCCAAAGCTCCCTTCACCATCATTTTCTCCGTTTGCTCTTGGAGAGCTAGAAGTTTCAACAGTCCTGGGGATTATGTTGATCAGTGAAGAGGAAGCTCGGAGGAGAGGGGAGGAAGGAACTTGAACGGTAATAAGTATCCACTCGTAAAACCTCAGCTACCCAGGTCCCCGTTCTTGGTGCTGCCCATTGCCTTGCCAGACACCCCCCACTGACGGCAGTGAGTCAAGAAGGGCGCTCATTTTATTGTCTGGCTCCTCTAGCTCTGCCTCCTCATTTGGGCCTGGAAGAGGATTGTTTTGCAATGCCAGCACGCAGAAGACCAGACGATTTCATGACAGCTTGATGTACGAGACAGTCATTATTGTCTGCTCTATGCCTGGCAACTGCAGTGTCAAGCTGGTCCTTGAGGAAAAGAGATCCAGAGCTTGAGATATCCATTCCATAAGGCTAGTATGGAATCTGTACTGCCAATTTTCAAGACTGTAAAGGATGGCATCTCTTCTTTTTAATAACCAATTGACCCACATATTAGCTGTTAAGTGAGCCATTTAAGATATTGTTGTACTACCAGATTGCAACAACCTAAAGAAGGCAGCATTTTTTTCAGTGTTGCCCAGAGAAGTGGAAGACATCTTAGCCACTGTTGTTACCCATAAATCAAGCCATGAAGCGGCCTGGAAAGCTGATGAAGTGGTTGATTCTAAGTCTAAGGCAATTGCCTCTTGATGAGTGAAGTATGGGCACTGCTTTATTAATTTGGTTTAAAGCAGTGGTTCTTAAACTGGGGTACCTGTACCCCCAAGGGGTACGAAACCTTAAACCTGGGGGTACGAGACATGATAGCCAGTGCAATGGTACCGTATATTTACCATGAGAAAGAAAAAAACATATTTAATTAATTTTTCTCTTACTATAATTGTCTCAATTTTTTTCAAGTTAGTGTGTAAACAATTTTCTTACGTTTTCTATGGTTTCATATAAGTTTTCTTGAGATCCCGTATGGTACATGTTAGCGCTGGTCCTGGCTCTAATCCTTGGCTTCAGAAGTTCACTAACTTTTTGTTCTTCGTTCTCACTGAGAGTGAGAGGAGCCAATGAGTACAGCTCACGTGATACAGAAACGTATTGCACAATGCACATGCACTGTGCTGTGAGTAGTTGAGTCGATGTGAACAGTGTGAATTGGGCCTGCATTGTATTTGATTGTGCTCGAGTGATTGATAGTATTGGGGTGAATTACTGGTGTGTGGGGCATTTTATAATGGTTATAGCATCCAGGTCTGCACTTTTCCAGGTATCGGTGTGATCAAGACCTAGTAATGATGTCTAAGAAACGTAAGTCTACATTCGTTACGGTTTTACCTGTATGACTGAGGCAGATGGAACTCAATGACCACTGTGCATACTCTGCAACACAGTATTTGCAAATGCAAATCTCAAACCATCAAGATTGAATGAGCACTTCAACAATCGGCATGGAGGCTTAGATCCTGGACATGACTTAAAGAGCTAGAAGATCAAGCGGGAACGATTTGATCGTAGTGGTACCCTGTCAAAGCTAGGTTTTGTGCCAGTTGAGAAACCTCTGTTGCAAGCATCTTATGAAGTTGCACGTTTGTGTGCAAAGAAAAAAAAGGCCACACTATTGCAGAGGAGCTTGTGAAACCTTGTGCATTAGAAATGGCAAAAATAGTGTTAGGGGCAGAAGCTTAAACAGATACCTCTGTCAAATGACGTTATCCATTCAAGGATTAATGATACGAGTCGAGATATCTTGCAGCAGGTGATAACAGACCTGAAAGCTAGTCCTGTCAAAGTGAGTATTCGGCTGGATGAGTCAACTGACGTTAGTTTTTGCAGTCAGTTGATGGAATTTGTTCGGTATGTGAAAGAGAAGGAAGTGGTGGAAGAATTCTTATTTTGTAAACCTCTGAAAACTACTGCAAAAGCAACAGATGTATTCAGTCTTGTGAAAGAGTTCTTGGAACATGTAATGACTCTCAACATGTGTGGTTCAGTTTGCACTGATGGAGCCCCTGTCATGCTTGGAAATAAATCAGGCTTTGCTACCCTGGTGAAAAAAGAGGTTCCCCATGTAACTGTCACTCACTGTGTGTTGCATTGTCATGCACTTGCTACAAAGACACTGCCAGAAAAATTGAAGACTGTTTTATCAGTTGTTGTGCATGCTGTAAATTTCATGAGGACGTGCAGTGAATCACCGTCTTTTTGCATCTTTTTGTGAAGAAATTGGAGCTGAGCACACAGTGTTCTTCTTTACCACACAGAAGTGAGATGGCCATTTTGAAATCAAGGAGTTCATTTTGTCTCTGGCATCTGGCAGATATATTCACACACCTCAATGAACTGAATGTCTCTATGCAAGGAACAGCAATGAATATGATAACTGCCAGAGAAAAGTTGTCTACCCTCACCAAGAAGCTTCCAGTGTGGATAAAGCGCCTTGAAAGTGGAAATTTTGCAAATTTCCCTTCTCTTAATGAGGCTGCTAGTGCTGAAGAAGAGCTGCCCATTGTGAATGAAGTAAGGGAACATTTACAAGAATTGATTCAGTCCTTCCAAGGGTATTATCACCTTGAAGAGGGTTATATGGCACAAAGATGGATATGGGATCCATTTCTTTTCAACCTTGATTCCATGGATGATAATGATATGAAGAATGATGATCTTGTGGAGTTGCAGATCAATGACAGAATCCGAATGGAGTTTGAAAAAATGCAACTGGATATGTTTTGGTGTGCGCAACTCCAAACATTCCCACAGTTAGCAGGGAGAGCTTTGGAGTTCCTCGTACCATTTGCAACTACATACTTATGCGAGGTAGGTTTTTCAACTTCTACATATCAAAACAAAAGCCAGAAATCGTTTGGATGCAAGTCATGACATGCGTCTGGCACTTTCAAAGAAAGAACCTCGTTTGAACATCATCATTAATGAGAAACAACAGCAAAAGAGCCACTAAAAATGTGTTGGTGTATTATGTAGCATTACTCATAATTACTGATATATTTGCATTCATTGTATCTTACTAATTGACACTTTTCATTTGAAATAAAGTACCTTTGTTCAGTAATTAAAAACTCCAATAATTTCTCAGCAAGGTTTGTATCACCAATCTTTTTCATATGTTTGTATGGTATTTATATTGGATGGGGTTATGAGAACATTTTCTGAGATATCAAGGGGTACAAGCACTGAAAAAGGTTAAGAAGTTAAGAACCACTGGTCTAAAGAAATGCCCAAGCCTAAATGAACCAGACCTGGATTAGCTTGCCTTGGTTGCAGGGAAACCTCGGAGGTTGTATAAAAAAAAAAACATATGTTGAGTTATTGGTGGAGGAAGCAGCTTGAAGGATCTACTGTGGCAGAATGAATTGTCCTACCCAGAGATAAGCGAATCCCCTTGACTAAGGATGAAATTAGCATCCATAGAGCATGGCAATCCCAAGGAAGACTCAGCCTCTTTCTTAGGTCCAAGCAGAGCTTTGACACTTGAAGTGATCAGAGGAGGTAGCCAAAGTCTCTTCAACTAGGTTGTTACACCCATGAATACGCTCAATGACCTTAGCGTATTTAGTTATAAATTCTTATGATCTGTATCTCCTACCAGGGCCATGAGAATCATGGTCTGGTCTGTTAACCCAGTCAGAGAGAGAAAGAACATCATTTTTCATCACTGGACCTTAGGCTCATTCAGGTTCCAGAACTTACTTAGGGGTCCTGTAAATCTGTAGATTGAGGAGTAACCATGTCCGGATATGAGATCCTGATCCCACCCACAAGACATGATATCATGAGTAGATGAATGTCTTTATCAGTTGCACAGCCATGTGTTGGGTTGTCATGACGTGAAGTATGGTCATGGCCGTGTGATGGAGAGCGTGGATTATAGTCATGACTGTGTGTTGGGCTATCATTTACTTGAAGCACGGTCACGGATGTTTGGGTGAGAGCACCCATTGCTTCCTCTATGGGGAGAACATGAAAGTGAATGAGAGCGAGGACTAAGGGGACAGTCTCTGTCCTGAGAACATTCCTTCACAATCAACTTCTTGACTGGAGCTTTATCATCTTTCCTAAGAACTTGGTGGACATTCAATTCCTGAACAGGATGAGATGGAGCAGAGACTTCATGTGCAGAAGACCATTCCGTAGAGAGCCTAGAGGACTCCTCTGGAGCCCAGAGGACTCTGGACTTGTGTTCAGTGGCATGAGCCGGTTTGTTATTACATGAAGTATGGAGAGACATGGCCATGCACCTCAAGGGAAGCACAGCTATACAAGGAAGTAGGAATGGGAACAACACGGTCAGACATGCTTGGACGGCCAAGTACCAGAAGAGGAGTGAAGGCCCAGGGATTGCCTGCAACTGTTCTTGCTAGGAGAGTTGATGAAGTCCTTCTTCCTCTTAACATCTGACAGGAATGGGTGTAACAGAAGACAAAGAAGAGGCAGATAAAGACAAGGACGAGGAAGGAGGTCTGCGATGTCTTCTTGGATATCAGTAGCTCAACACAGCTGTACTTCTTCAGAAACACACCTTCGATTCTGTCAAAGAGAGCCTGGGTGAGAAAGTGGAGGGAGCAGACATATATGGCTTAGGGAGGGACATCAATGGACACAGCATAGTTGGAGATGGCCATTGACAAATGAGATGATGTCACAGAGACTGTGAATGAGAGGTAGAATAATCTTCATGAGAAACAGCAGCAGCAATGAGAGGAGATTTTGGCAAAGAAGAGGTGGAACAAAAAGAAACTGGAATGCTTGCCACCAATGGAGATGAAAAGCCTTCCCAAGATGGTGCCGTTGGTATCCTCTTATACTTAATCTAATTTTCAAATCTCTTCCATTGCTCAGGAGACCAAAGGTAACACTCAGAACAAGGGTTACTTAAGCTGCAAATGTTAGCTTTACACTTACTACAAGTGGAAGACAAGTAATGGTTAGCTGTATCACAGGTGCATTTCAATAAATGCAAGAAACACAGAGACAACACAGTATCATACAGAATTCATACAACAAAAACAAAAGAAAAAATGAACACCAAAACGTAATATGAGCAGGAAGTGCGAAAGAACTGGCTTCTTTCGAGAGGTAAACACAAAACCTTCTTGCTACAAAGGCGATTAGAGAGAAACTGGTAGGATGATGCTTAGTGGGGGATAAGGTAGGTTGCACTGCTTCCTCCTACTCCCTATTACCTGACTCATTTGCCACCTATTCCTCCTACTCACTATTAGGTGACTCCAGTTGCCATATATTCCTTGTAATTTTTAACTAGACTCCAGCTGGTGCTAGAGAATTTATCCCTCCGTTAAGACCAACATTTTTTCCATATATGAACAAATGGCCAGAGATTGTAAGTTAAATTCATGAAATAGCGTAGAATGAATTGTCTGCTTTGCTATAACACCATTTGCACTACATAGTACATTCTGCACCATATAAGACATGGATCAAATTATAATGAATCTGTAAACTTCACAATCTTATCATTTCTCATAAATTTTCTTTTCCAGGTACGCATGGTCACATGAAATGTCATTTTGATGGAAAATTGAAATCCCAAGATACTGTACTTCTCAACTTATACAAACGAATGTTTCCTAAGTGGACCTTTGATCCATATGTTCCACGACCTCCACCTCTATATACCTTCCACTCTTCTGGGAATGTAGATGACCAGTCAAGTGATGAAGACTCCAATGTTGATTCTTTGCCTAAGAAAAGAGCAAAAATTGTAAATTTTTTGTCTTGATCATATTTTCCCTTTCTAATACGTACTAAGTTTTTAAAAAGAAAACTTTTCAACTTTTATCTAATGGTCCTAAAGAGTATGAGAGACTATAAAACATAAAGTACAGGTACACCACCACTTCATACAGGCTATGTATATACATATTATTTATATAATGATTCTAATTTCATTTGTTGCTGTTGTCCTAAATTAGTGAGTTTTAAGAATAAAGTTTTGATAGTGACATTTTTTTTTTATCCTATTCAAAGAAATTTTTTCCATCTTTAAATTACAATGTACAAGTTCAGGATTGTCTGATATAAATGAATTTATATATTTATATAAATTTCAGAAAAATCAAATTTGCCATATCTGCAAAATCTAAAAAAAAATTAAATTAGGCAGCTCCTAGCAAAAGGGAGCAGACTAAGAAAATCTTAAAAGTAAAAATAAAAATACAAATATTCTGAACTCAAATACAACTGCTTATCTGGTATATATGTCAGGCTTGCTTCATATCACACCCTTTACAAAATTCTTAGAATTTATATAGTACGTACAGTACCCTAAAAATTTTAATATTTTACTGATAACTGTTCTAATAACTTAATTTTTTAAGGGATTAATTGCAGTTTGAAATTTAGTAAAAAATATTAGTGCCAAAGTTTTAGAAAATGCATATAAATTTTATTGTACTGGAACATTTGATATGTTTCATATTTTAAAACATATCTGATATAGTAAAAGCTTTAAGTTTTATGTTACCATTTGAAACCTGTGGACTAATGATAAAAATGAGGATTTTATAAAACACCATGAGTTAATGACCTTTTATTCAGCCAATAGAGAGCAAAATAATAGGAGGATTTATACTAACTTTCATACCATGCTAAAACTACTGAATTTTCCCTAATTAAATTACCTCTTATGCCAAGTAACATTAAAGTAGAAAAATTCTGAGAAAAAATACAAAAAGGCAGCTAGATGGTGGTTTTAATTCTGGCTGATGAAGAAACAATTATTAATAAAAATTTCCTATGGGTGCAATTTAATCCAAAAGTAAAATGAACTGAGTGTCAAATGATAATTGTGGCTTATGAATTTGATAAAGGCAAGTGTTTGTGATAAAATCTTATATTTGAATTATAATTGTTTATTTCATTAAATGTACAGGAATGATGTAGTAATTATCATCATAAGGACAATTATCACAAATATGAGTACTGTACCAGCATTTTAACCCTTAAACGCCGAAGCGGTATTTTAAAAATCGTCTCCCGTATGCCGGCGGCGTTCGCAAGTGAGCGCCGAAGCGGAAAAAATGTTTTTTTCAAAAAATCACAGCATGCTTAGTTTTCAAGATTAAGAGTTCATTTTTGGCTCCTTTTTTTGTCATTGCCTGAAGTTTAGTATGCAACCATCAGAAATGAAAATAATATCATTATCATATATAAATATTTGGATATATGACCGTGCAAAAAAAAATTTCATATATAATTGTATACAAAAAGCGCTGTGAGCAAAACGGTTAAAGCTAACGAGTTAATTTTTTTTGTTGTAACGAGTTAATTTTTTTTTTTGTATTGTACACTAAATTGTGATCATTTTGCTATATAACACATTGTAAAACGATCAAGGCAACACAGAGAAAATATTATCACAAAATGATGCATGAATTCGCAACGCGCGGACGTAAAAAAAAAAGAAGCTAGTTTTCAAAAATTCACCATAAATCGAAATATTGTGCTAGAGACTTCCAATTTGTTGCAAAATAAAGGTAAATGATTGAAGATTACTAGAATGTAAGAGTTTTAGCTTACAATTGCGTTTTTTTACCATTTCAATCGAGTCAAAGTTGACCGAAGGTTGATATTTTGGCACATCGTTATTTATATGAAAATATTTCAAAACTGATAAAAGCTACAACCATGGGTTGTTTTTAGTTGTATTGTACATGAAATTGCACACATTTCCATATATAAAACTTTATGTAACGGCTAATTTAAAATGGTGCAACATTACGACAATCGGACGAAAAAATTTCAGATTTTTTCGGAAGAGTTACCGCGCGGACGTAAGGAAAAAGTTTTTTTTCATAAATTCACCATAAATCGAAATATTGTGCTAGAGACTTCCAATTTGTTGCAAAATGAAGGTAAATGATTGAATATTACTAGAATATAAGAGTTTTAGCATACAATTGCGTTTTTCGACCATTTCGGTAAGAGTCGAAGTTGACCGAAGGTTGAAATTTTGTCACATCGTTATTTATATGAAAATATTTCAAAATTTATAAAAGGTACAACCATGAGTTGTTTTTTGTTGTATTCTACATGAAATTGTGCACATTTTCACATATAATACTCCATGTAACGGCTAATATAAAATGGTGCAAAAATTATGTCAGAGACTAAATAATTTCCGAGATGTGTCGCTGATACTTTTTAGTCCAAGAAGAAAGAAATTCGCGCTTGCGCCCCTGGCTAACAATTGTAAACAAAACAACGCCTTGATCCGTGAGCTCCCAGCATCCCCCAAGGTGTGTGATTCAAAAGTTTTCGCCTAGTAGGCCTATAACTATTTTTCCACGAATTTTTAAAAAACTTTTTTATATCGACGTACCATACGTCCAATCGGCACCCAACAGACAATTTACATCGACGTTTAATATGTCCAATCGGCGTTAAAGGGTTAATATATTGTACATACCTTTAAACAAATTAAATATTAGTTAGTTCCTACATGTACATAAACCCTTTGTCTTACTACGTATAGGGTATTTACTTTCAGACTTTCAATACAAGGCTCCATTTAACTAAAAACCGTTGGCTACCAACGGAATGGGGTGAATCTCCTCCCTCCAGGTGGTACGCATTCACTTTTTCTTTTGGCCACGCCTGAGACAGTCTTGTCTCTCTTGCTGCCTCCTGTTTAACTTAAATCATTCTTTTTGTTTTTTTAAATAATTTTTTTTATTTTGCCTATTATGAAATAATGCAACAAGTTATATTCTGTTACATATTGTTATTTTTACTCTTTCTTGGTGTGTAGTTATTATGCTATGTAGTTGTTATCAACTCATTTAGTCTATGAGCCTTTCTCTTTAATTCCCTCTATAACTTGGTTTTGCCTTTCGATATAACACAAACCCAGCTTTGTCTTAGCCTTGGTGTTTGATCTGGTATTCTGTTATATCTTTTTTCTATTTTGCAACCAAGGAGAGAGGCCTGTCTCTTGCCACCAACCATTCTATTTTTTGACGTCTTCTCAACCTTGTTTTATTGAACATCCTTATTCTACATCTTTTTTTCTGTTTGTTCTGAAGTGTTTTATCTCTGTACAAGCAGAATGTTGTAATGTTTTAGTCTTTCAGATGATGTAGAGCTCAAGAGACTTGAGATGGAAAGGGTTATTGCTATAGTGTGGTGGTTTTGTATTCAGTCATATGAGACCTCTGCTTGCCTTCCAGCATGTTGCAGGACCTTTAGACAGCGTCCCCAATTTGGGCAAGTTGTCTTCCAAGACCAGTAGCTATTCTGTCTGCAGTTCCTGTTTATGGTTCTTGCTCCATCTCAGGGAGGTTGTTCTACATTCCCTCCCCCTCCTCTTGCTCCTGTTTATAAGGATGAGAGTCCCTGGAAGCTTTCCTTGATGAAACTTCTTTGCCTCTCTTGCTCTTTTCATTGTAGTATGCTGTATCGCAGGTCCTCCGTCTTTTCTACCTTTCAAGATTGGACGGGTGGAAGAATACAGTGACTGGAGGAAGACAACTCACCACCAGAGCAACCGCCAGTTGATATTTTTTTGGGTGTGCGCGCTTCGTTGCAGTGTCATAGCTTCAAGTGCTGCTTTATGGCCCCCACCAGCTTCAGGACATGTACAAGCGTATTGTCAACTTCACGACTTGACAGTACAATTGCACCAGCGGGCAGTCTCTCAGCCAGATACATCCTGGACAAGGGAAATGTGGTGGCAAACAAGTCGAGTCATCGTGGTCAGTTTCCAGGAACAGAGTGGTTAATGCATCAGGATGTAGCATAAAGGCTTTTTCATCTATTGGGAAGGCCATCTGTAGACCTTTTAGTGCCCAGACAGAAATATTTTGTTCAGTTGTTCCAGATCCTGGGCTGTGGCATAGGATGCCCTTCAACATCTTCGGGGCAATCTGGACAACTACGCCTTTCTCCCCTTTTACCTAATCCACCAATTTATCAACAGAGGGATGATTTCTCGGCATCTCGGGATGACCCTTGTCACTCCTTTGTGGTCATATGCAGAAAGGTACCCAGATCTACTAGCCTTGCTGACAGAAGAACCAAGAGAGATTCCCAATTGGCACAGCCTTCTATGCCAAACAGACGGGTATCTCCAGTCGCTGTGGTCCCTATCTCTTCATGGTTGGAGACTATCCAGTATCTCCTGGGAGCGAGAGTATTTTCTCGCAGACCAGCGTCAGAAATGTCTGGTTATCTCAGAAGGTCTTCTTCAGCTGTGCACCATAGAAAGTGGGCCATCTACTCTGATTATGTTGTCAACGGGGTTTATCTCCAGTTGGAACTGCTGTTCAACATGTAGTAGACTTCCTCATTTTTCTCTGAAGGGAGAAACTCCTTTTGGTGTCAGCCATCAAGGGCTGTAGGGCTGCTATAAGTTTAGTTCTACATTTGAAGGATGTAAACCTAGTCTTTTCATGGGAAATCTGTTTCTCAAGATTTTTTAGTAGTCCTGTTCCCATAGAGATCTTACACCTCCTAATTAGGACCTAAACACTGGTGATTAGCAGTCTTACTCGTAGTACATACAAACCCTTACACGTTCCATCAGGTAGAAATTTAACCCCAAAGGCCGCTTTCCATTTTCATTAGCCTCTTCAGAAAGAGTTGGTGGACATCACAGACTCTCTTTTGATGTTTCGTGGGGGTTGGGATTCTGCCACGGAATTCGTAGCCAAGACTCAAAATCCTTGGTTCATAACAGATGCAAGTCCTTTTCTATTCCTTTCCTTAGAGATTTTGCTGGTAATGACCCTGATGAACTGCTTTTATGTCCCATCAGGGCACTGCCTAAGTATCTAAAAAGGACTCGCCATCTTAGACCGGGTTGTTGAAGATTATTTGTTAGTACAAGCTGGAACAACAAGGAAGTAAGTTCTCAGTTTTTGGTTTATGTCATACTCGTACCTACATCATTTCATGGTTATGTCTCACAATCTCCGATAAATAAGGGGAAGATGGCGTCAGTCACTTGCTCACTATATGCCATCTTGAATTGTGTTTAGTTTACTCTCATTGGTGTTGCTTTTTTGGGGATCTTTTTTTTAATTGCATTATGGCTCCCAAGTATACAGGCAGCCTCGTTTGATGGCAGTGCTGCTTAGAAAAGTTAATATAATAAAACTATTGGAAGTGAAAGTTAATATAATAAAACTATCTGAAAAGGACAAAACACCATCTAAACCTTTCTGAAAAGGACAAAACACCATCAAATATCAGCTGTCCACTAGGTTTAGCCATATGGCACTGTTCATGCTCATCAAAGATGAAAAGAGCATACTTGAACATGTGAAAGGATCTGCTCCTATGAAATCAATCCTGATTACAAAGCAACATAGTAGTCTCATTATTGAGATGGAACTTATTTTATTAGTGCTTTGGCTGGAAGACCAGCATCAACAGTATATCCCAGTTAGCCTAATGTTGATTCAGAAGCTTAAAAGTTGTTGTTCATATATGAAACAATCCTTTGGTCTTAATATTAGGATAAATAACTTCGCCAGCTGGAAACCGGTAAAGGTAAAAAATTGTGTACGCAAGGGACTATTGGCATCTGTGCTTAGTCATGAGTCATATGGACCCACCCACGTACCCTTCTTTAACTCGTGTTCATGCTAGTTTTCTCACCACTTTCAAGAGAGGATGTGCTTTGCTAACGTTCTTTTAAAGCCGGTTTAGTTTGCCCCTATTGTTTTGAATCTGTTGCGTGTGAAATTCCCAGGCACTATTTTGTGAACATGGAGCCTTCTCATGCTTCAAGATTTCCTGGATATCACAAGAAGCAGATAAATACCTGGATGTTATCTTCAACGTTTTTTACGTCAATCGTAGGCGCAGAAACTGTTCAGATAGAGTTAATTCGCTGCCTGTACTTTAGATATTTCACATATACCATATGGCTTGCCTATGAATCCAAAGCATGGATGTATCAGGAGGTGCTTGAGAAGTAATTTGGACTAAATGTGCTCCTTTCCCTGCGGGAAGGGGTGTGCATCACCATCTTGTTTTCGTTCCAGATATGTAGGCAGAGTTGATGGGGGTGTGCGATTGGCGTTAGGCCAATCAGGAGTACCGACCCAAGAAGGGCAGTTGGTTTGCTATATGACGTCGCACTTCCCTCCAGGGTCCCTCACTATGGATGTCCCTTCTACTGAATGGCAGTCGAATGCGTCAACATCTGTAGAGAAGAAGATAGTACAACACCTCAGCCATTTGAGTTAGGTTGCTATGCTTACAGGAATAACAACTGCAGCCTTGCGCTTCCTGTCGAGTGCGTGTGTCACATTCAAGATGCTCAGTGACGTCAAAAACATGGCATCCGCCATGATGTCACATTACAGCTGCGGCCTACACGGAGACATTCTTCCATTTTCGCTTCTTTGATGTACAAGAGTGCTGTACAAACGCTTTCTGATTTGGTGACACGCACATTTTTTGAGAGAAATTGCAAGCGTTAGGAAAAATAACAAACATACTAGTGGAAATGATGCAAGTCTTTCCTCTGTCTCCTTCCGCTTAGGCGTTAACAAGCTTCAGTGATGTTGATGCCAGTGCGTTCTGCCAATCAGTGAAGAATAGAGACTTGTGGCTGATCCTCAGGCCAAGAGGAGAAGTTTCTTCTCCATCTTCAAGCCAGGACTGTTAATTCCTATCATAAGAAAGCACAAGTAGTTGTAAATGTCGAACAAGTGACTAATGGAAGCTTGGTCTAGTGCGGCTGTGAAGAGTTGGAGAATGCTCGAATCAGCGACTTTGTGACTGATCCTCGTGCCAAGAGGAGAAGAATAATTTCTTCTTCATCTTCGAGCCAGGACTGTCACATCCTTGTCAAAAGTAACAATGCCACAGCAATTTGGGTCTCTTTGTCTTGGCAGCAAGAGTACCATCAACAACCTCACACTTCCATCAAGCGTGATGATATCATGGCCAAAACCGCTATCAAAATGGTGGCAGTCATGACAGCCTACTACTGCCAACTTCTCGTCTTCGGTGGCATCAATATAATTACACTCTTTCATTTCGGGAGCACGCACTTATGGCGAAAGGTGAAAGTTTTTGAAGGGAAATTGAGAAAACACGCGAGACGGAAGACGGGAATCATCGTCGTCATTGTGATCTTGAATTTTCTCATAGGATAAGCCATGGCAATGCCGGTGCGTACTCCAGTTGAATTTTGGAATAAGGGTACGCTAACAGATCCCCGTACCAAGGAGAAGAATTTTTTTTTTTTTTTCGTCTTCGAACCGGGGAACTGTCACATCCCTCCAAAGAAGAAAGCTTAAGCAGTAGTTATTAGCTCAGTCTACTCTAGAGAGTTGCCGTTTAGGTTGTCAACAGTCCAGTGATAGCCTAAGTCGTGAAATCCATGATGGACATAAGAACCTCGACGCATTTAAGAACTATGACTGTCATGAGAACTATACGACTGCAAGAACTATGACAGCCGTAAGGATATGACAGCCATGAGGACTATGAAGACCATAAGAATTATATCGAACGTATGGACTAGGATGGCTGTGAGGAATATGACGGCTGTAAGGAATATGACTGTTGTAAGAACTATCACAGTCGTAGGAGGCGACTGTGTAAACAGTGACGGGTGTAGAAATCATTCGTGCGAACTATTGGGACTGGTTATCATGAGAACGAGAACAGTCGTAGTTTTACGACGCATGCAATGCTTGACGGCCGGAAGGTCCACGCAGTGGTTAATGAGATGTGCCACCCTCTCATTTACATTCTAAGAGAAGTGAAGGTACATCAGCCACATTCACCTGCTGTCTCCCAACGTTGGTGCCCATCACAACCAGTCTATGGATTCATCTAGTAATCACATACAGTGCATTGTGGGAATTAACAGACTTTGGATTGACCCAAAACTTCAAACCTTTACAGGTAAGAAGAATTCCCTTGTTTAATATACTTTTTGGTATAATCTGGTTTGTTCCTATAAGAATATTGACCAAACGCTTCTACTCTTAGACAAGTAGTTATAGTTAGTCGATAGGTTGGTTCCTTCAAAGTAAAGTATTGTGGAACCATTCCTCTTAACGATAACTCACGAAACGCGTCTCAGTTTCTGATCGCACAAGGTGGTTGTTTGTTGGGAGTAGAATTGGTTGTGATAGGTATCCCATAAACTAAGATTCAGGCCTACTCATTAAGTGAGTTTCTGGAGTATAGGCCATGAAGAAAACTTCAAGTCGAAAGGAGGTGGAACTTCTTTCTTTCACCATTTTTGGTAGCCAAGCCTAAGTAGTGCACTCCTAATCTAGGATGTTATAGCCCAGGTAATGGAGGCATACCTTTTAGCCTAACAAGTGGTTAAATTCATAGCCTACCCCAGCTAGTCCGAATCTGCCGCTATTATCTTAGTTTAATCTGGATGGTAGTTTTTAGCTTACTGTCTAAACTAACTGGTTCGAGCATACATGTACCCTAGTTCGAGCATACACGTACATGTACCAACTTAGCCTAGCAAATGGTTGAAGTCTTAGCTTTCGATCCTGCATGTACTATCTTAGCTTAGTCTGAGTGGTACAGTTCTTAGTTAACTTAGCCTAACTCCTGGGTTAGCTAGTTCCAGCATGCATGTCAACCGAGAATAGACTAGTACCTAGGCTACCCATTTGGAACACCTTTACCACCTCAGCCTATACTAGTTAGAGTAATTCTACTGATTAACTTAGCCTAGCCTAAGTGATGGAGGAGTTAGCCTAGCCTAATTGGTGGAAGAATTAACCTACCCTAACCTAGCCAAGCCAGTGTGAACCTGGTCTTGAGAACTTGAAATAAGTTAACCAGTTCGAACTTGACCATACCTACTTAGCCTAGTCTAAGTGGTTGGTTGGTTGCTAGACTAACCTAGCACCTTCGAATGATTTCTTCCATCCTGGCCTAGTTTCTAAGTATTGAAGAAAAGAAGTCATGAACCTAGCATAGCGGGTTCAAGCTTTAGTTAACTGAAGCAGGTCATTAAACTTCATGAGTTCTGGAAAAGGAAGGTTGAGAATTTCCCATTCTACAAGACTTTGAGGTCGGGTTAAGTTAGGTTGGGTACAATTCTGTGCTAGGTTGCTCAAGAATAGCCGGCTGAGGATTCCATTTGGGATACTGGGAACAACCTGGAGGTTATGCAAGCCCTCTTTTCTACCTGTTCTATCATATCCTGAATAGAGGAAGGGGTGGGTTCCAGTAACTGAGGAGGACCCAAGATGAGTGGCTAATAAGGTTTATCTTAGCACAACCTTCTCTACCAGGTTCGTGTGGGGAAGAAGTACCACCAATAGATAGACTCACTGGGATACTACCGAGCCCACACGTCAGTCATGTTACAGGAAACTGACCGTGGAAAACTGTTTTCCCTCTGACCTTGGTAGAGTGGGAGTACTCAATAGCCAGGTTTTTTTATGTAGATTCAATAGTAGTTGGGAACAATAGTTTCCAATTTGCCCCAAAAACCAGGACAATGAGCCAATATATCACAGGTCATGATGACAGATATGCCTCTGTTTTTGTCACGCTCAGTATGGCGTGGTTTTGTGTTAGAGACCTTCAGGAGGGCAGGCTTTGACTTGTCAAAGTACTCCATGGTTATCTAAAGGACTCCGTCACCTGAAACGTAAACATGGTAGACATTAGGTGTGCCCAAGCCAAACAGAGGAAGAGTGGCCAGAAATTTCCATGTATTTTTATTATTTGAGGTGATTAGTCAAGCCTGCTCCTTTTTGTCAAGTTTGTACCAATTTGGGTCATACAGAAGGGAAGGTCATCAGAGGAATACGTGCCTTTCTGGCAATTAAGAACATATCTGTTGAAATGATCATGAAGGTTGGTTCGTGACTGTATCGAACCATTTTCATGTTCTTCATAAAGAATTTTACACATAGTTCCTTGGACGTTTAATGGGAGGGTTCTGTCAGAAACTTGTACTTCTTCGACATGTTGTTTGACGAAGACTTTTCGTTGGGACAGGCCGAGTCAGGAAAGAAGTGCCAGAAGGGCCTTATTCAACAGAAAACGAGAGAGTCCGACGATGGCAAGAACCCGTGACGTTTAGAGGAATGAACTCATATTGAGCAATTTAAGAAGGCGTCTGTTCATTGGATTTTGAGAGATGGTTCATTATTACAACAAACCACTTTTAATTCCCTGTACATAAAGGAAGTTGTCCAGAGGTCCTTGGACACATTTTCCTTGGGTCCTTTGGTGGCTGCTCAACAAATTGTGTAACTCATCCAGCATCCCTGGCAAGTCAGTTAGTATCTTGTCTAAGATGATGGTATGAATGAGAAAAGGATGAGATAATGGTCTCTTTCCTTTTCAAATTTCTTTCTCCTTTACTTCGGGCAGTAAGAAGAGAGTACCATCATAAGCTGGAACAGGCAAGATCCAGATGAGTGAAGTAGCCAAACTGTTAAGAGTTATCATCAGTGTAAGATACCTATAAGTAGCAAGACATTCCTCTCTTTAGCAAGGGGGAGAGGAATGATGATAAACCTACATAAGTGGATACATTGGTTTGTTAGTAGAACAGATATTCTTATCTTCCTCGAGCCAATGACATTGTGTAGAAACCCACAAGTCTAACTTTATGATTTTTGTATATATCTTAGATTCTGAAATACTGGTCAGTTGTTTCATAGAATACTGCTATTCAGAAAACTGATCAAAGGTGGCAAACTTCCAGTTGGTTAATAGTACTTACATACCACCAAAAGTAAGTCTATCCTAATGTTAAGACCAAAGGTTTGTTTCGTATATGAACAAATGACAAATTTTTAATCAATCTGTATTTTTCATAACTAACAAACCTGAGGTCTTAACATACAAAGGTCCACCTCTAACCACCCCTCTAACAGGATTGGAAGAATAACTAACAGGATCAAGAGTTAGAGGGGTATGTGGGTGGCTCCACATGACTCGTGACCAAGCACAGATGCCAATAGTCCCTTGCATACACAATTTTTTAACTTTACTGGTTTCCAGCTGGCACTAGGTTATTTATCCTATGTTAAGACCTCAGGTTTGTTAGTTATGAAAAATACAAATTGATTAAAAATTTGTCATTTTGAAACCTTGTTAAAGGTAAATGGGGAAAGGGAGTGAAATGATTTTTCAATTTAAAATTAATTTTCACATAAGTGACTTACCGAACAGTTACATAGCTTATAGCTTCTTACCTGCGGCAGTCGAAATTCAAATTGTTGGCGCCAGCGGCGTTGCTATCTTAAGTATAGGTGATACAAGACCCGCCCACATCCAGGAACCCTGGGTACTGCTAGCCTTCTACCGTCAATTTTCGTTTCTGCCGCTCACGGGGTAACACCTGTGAGATTTTCGCTGCAGTCTCCTGCGTCGCCATTTTGGATTTTGGTTTTTGTTTGGTGGTGTACAAGTTTTTGGTTTTTTCTTGCCAGTTAGCTATCTCTATTCAGTTTTTCGTCATTATTGCTAATTATGTCAGATTCTAGTTCATCTGCTGTAAGGTTTTGCAGTGCTGGCTGCAAAACAAGATTAGCTAAGTTATGTCACGATCCCCACTCTAAGTGCACTAAATGCAGAGGACAAAATTGTAATGGTATGGATGTGACATGTGATGAATGTAAAGAATTGGATGAACAGGGAGGAAGAAGGGCGGTTAGATCGCATGCTGAGAAAATGGAGAAGATAGGAAGAGGAAGGCAGCTCTTAGGGCTAGTAGTAAGAATAGGTTAGAAACTACTCCTGTTCCTTCGGAGACAAATAAGTCTTCTCTTGCCTCTCCTTTATTAGAGAATATTTCTCCAATTAATAGTCCTCCTACTTATCCTTTGATTACCCCTGTTCAAGTTGCCCATGTTTCCGAACCCAACACCAATGCCTTGCTTGAGTCTAAGATGGATAAAAAGTTCGAAGTGTTAGCTGGATCAGTTATGAAGTTAGGAATGTCTTTTAAAGCTTTCGTAGATAGTACAGTGAAATCTAGTGCAGTGCAAAGTGTTAATGTTGCGCCTGAGGAGGCGGTTGTCCGTTCCCCCTCGTCTCCCAGACGAAGGTCACTGTCCCGCTCCCGTATCCCCGCAACCGGGAGAAGAGATACCAGAGGTCGGAAGGAGTCTGGGGGAGTTTGCCCACGGTCGCGGGTGTCGTCCAAAATGATGTGGAAAGGTATTAGTGTTTGTGATTCTCGTCTGTCTTCTGATTCGGAAGTGCAATCGCCAGTGCGCAAAAGGCGAAGTGATTTGGTGTCTCGACCATTAAAAAGACATTCGATTCTTGGGGGTGATTCGTCACTGACTCCTGTTAAGAAGTCTAAGAGGCATTGGAGTCCTCAACCTTCGTGTAGTTTTGCTCCAGATGTGATATTTAGTGAATCTCCTCTGCAGTCGCATTTTTCGGCTAGAAGCAATGGATCTCAGTCAAAACTTCGTGATAATTCACGATCGCTCGACTCTCCCAAGCGAGTCTCAGTCGCAGTTTCGGTTCGGTCGCCTCGTTCGACTCCGTATTACTGTCCAGAGAAGCGTATTCGCGTCTTCATTCGACTTCCCTCGACCGTGGAGTCGATAGGAATTTCGACTGGTTGTTCGCCTGTGTCGACTCGTTGTGTGGAGACTTCACCTGTTAGAAAGAATTGTTCTTCGACTGAAAGACCATCGACTTCTACAGTGTTAGACGATTCTACCTTAGCTCCATTTAAGAAGCATTTTCAGGATCTTATGAGTTTGTTGAAATCCTCCACCGGGGTACAACATAAGCCTGATTTCGACTCCGCTTCCGTGCAGTCTGAAGAGGAAGCTTTGGATCAAGATGACAAGGATTCGTCGGCTTATTCGAGTCTTCTTAAATTTTTTCTTTCCACTTATCCAGATTACTTTGAACCTGCTTCTCCGTCTTCACCACCTTCATGTTCGTTAAAGATAGGAAGACAGCGTATTCGTGTCTACCTAAACTGGTTCTTTCTCAGTCCTCGAAGCAGGCACTTAGGGAGTCAACAGAGTGGCTTTCTAAGAAGAGGGAAACAGGTAAGGCTTCGTTTGCATTCCCGCCTTCCAAGCTTCAGAGTAAAGCGTATCGCTTCTATGCAACTGGAGAAGTTCCTTCTTTGGGAGTGTCTGCCTCCTCCCAGGGAGACTTCTCCGGTTTAGTGGACTCACACCGAAGAGCAGCTTTTTCGTCAGCTAAAATTTTGTTTTCTTCTTCGGAGCTTGACCATCTGGTGAAGAATATTTTCATACAATGAACTTACCTGTCAGATATATACATAGCTAAGACTCCGTCGTCCCCGACAGAAATTCAAATTTCGCGCCACTCGCTACCGGTAGGTCAGGTGATCTACCTGCCTGCCCTGGGCGGCAGGGACTATGGAACCATCCCCGTTTTCTATCATATTTTCTCTGTCGCCGGTGGTATCAACATTGTTGTTACTACCTCCTGACTGGAATTCGCTTTTCAAGACTTTATTGATCATCTTTATTGGATTTCTTGGTGACGTACTGGATCGTTGTTTTGGCATTCACTACTGTGGACTGGATTTGGACTTGCTTTTGATTTTTCTATTAGAATGTCTGATTCAAGTGTTAGTGTGTGTGAATGTAGGCTGCAAGGTGAGGATACCGAAGGCTTCGGTTGATCCTCACACTGTATGTCGTAAATGTAGGGGGTTTGACTGTTCTTTGGCTAACACCTGTATTGAGTGTGAAAAGTTGAATGCTAATGAATGGAAGACTCTAACTTCTTACTTGAAGAAGTTAAGAAGCAGGGATAGGATAGACGAGCTGCACAAAAGAGTGTGAGTACAAGGCCTATTGAGCCTTTTCCTGAGTCTAACTCTCCTTGTATTAATGAATATGATTCTCCCTATGTATCTGAATCCTCACAGGCTTTGCATTCGGATTCGGCTTCTGAAATCGCCAATCTGAAGGCTACTCTTTGTAAAATGAAGACAAAGAGGCGGCCATGCAAGGTAAGGCTAGTGATTGTGAATTACTAAGTGAAGTGAGTGTTCCCAGTGTTGTGGAGGGGGCGTCTGACCGTCCCTGCGATGCTCCCAGGCCTAGACCTCTTCCAAACTCACATACCCAGAGGAGTAGGAAAGTCGAAAGTCGTACGGAGGTTGTGGGGAATTCCCAACGGTCAGGCGTCCCTTCAGCAGGTTCTGTTTCGTTACAGTCTGCTCAGGACCGCTCAAATAGAAGCGTCCTACGAGATTGTTTCTCGTCGTCCGGTTCTCCTTCACCTAAACGAGGGTGGAAGGACTCGGATCTTTCTAGGCCACTGAAAAGGCATTGGAAAGAGCGCGCGTTCGACTCGAGCCCGGAGCGCTTCTCGGAGGAAGATCCTTCTGCTATCAAGAAGGCTAAGCTGGTTTCGACGCCTCCTAAGATGTATTTGATGATCGCACTTTATCTTCGAGTTCTCCTGCTTCTTCTTATTGAAGAGGACGCTGGGGTGGCTTCCAAAGAGGATTTTGCTGGCAGTTTTCAAGAGCAGATTGCCTCTTTGGTGGGAGTTCTTTCAAGGGATCCCCCTCGCAAGAAAGACGCTAGACTTCCTATTAAGAAGTCTCGTCTTCTTTCTCCAGCTAGACGTGAAGTGTCCGCCAGACATAGGACGTCTTCCAGGCAAGAAGAGGCGTACAAACTCAGGATCTTTTCTGAGCGAGTTGCTCGAGATCAGGATACGCTCAGGCCTGAGGCTCCAGCCAGGCGCGAGGCGCCAGTTAGGCGTGAGGATCCAGCCAGGCGCGAGGCGCCAGTTAGGCGTGAGGATCCAGCCAAGCGCGAGGCGCCAGTCCAAGCGCGAGGCGCCCAGCCAAGCGCGAGGCGCCAGCCAAGCGCGAAGTTTCAGCCCGGCGTGAGGCGCCAGCCAGGAGCGAGGCACCAGCCAGGCGCGAGGAGTTGCGTGAGGCGCCAGACAAGCGCGAGACGTCAGCCAGGCGCGAGATGCCAGCCAAGCGTGAAGCGCCAGCCAGGCGCGAGGCGCCAGACAAGCGCGAGGCGCCAGACAAGCGCGAGGCGCCAGACAAGCGCGAAGCGCCAGCCAAGCGCGAGGAGCTTTTCAGGCGCGAGAAGTCAAGCAGACGCGGACTTCTTTAGATGTGAGAGAGAGTCGGTTCACTCGATGAGCCCCTCTCCTAGTAGGAGTTTGTCTCCAGTAGAGAGAGAACGGGATGAAGATCCTCTCGTTTTCCAGGCCGATTCTCCACAAGGTGTAGAAGGAGATTCGGAAGAAGAGGGAGACGGTAGAGAAGGAGTCTCGAACTATAAAGTTCTGACTGACCTTCTTTTACGAGAATACGGAGATTCTTTAACTCCTGCCGCTCCTCCTTCACCTCGATCACTGTTTTCGAGTGCGATTGTGCCTAAGTCTTCGTCGGTCTTGAAGATGAGACCTACGATCTCTATGAGAGAGCGCTTCAGTCCTTAGACAAATGGATGTTGTCTAAGAAGGATCTCGGCAGAACTACCTTCTGTATGCCTCCAGCCATACTTTCTGGCAAGAGAGGTTTCTGGTACCGAACTGGGGAGAACATGGGCCTTTCTCTCCAGCGGCAGCCGAAGCAGACTTCTCAACCTTGGTTGACTCGTCAAGGAGACACGCTTTGAATGGAGCTCGCGTGTCTTGGGCTATTTCGGAGACGGATCATCTCCTCAAGGGACTCTTCCATATTTTGGAAGTGTTTAATTTCCTAGACTGGTCCCTTGGGGTGATGTCTAAGAAAGCTCATGACTCGGATGGTCTTGACCCAGAAGTAATTCTCAGTATTCTTGCTTGTATTGACAAGGCGGTACAAGACGGATCGGGAGAAATCTCCTCTCTTTTCGGAGCAGTACTCCTTAAGAAGAGGAGTATTTTTAGTTCATTCCTAACAAAGGCGGTTTCTCCCTCACAGAGAGCAGCCCTGGTTTTCGCTCCATGTCTGACTTCCTGTTTCCTTCTCAGTTAGTGAAGGACATTTCTCGATCACTGACTGAGAAGGCGACTCAGGATCTTCTCCCTGCAAGCTGCAAGGAAGAAGAGACCTCTTGTTTCTGTAGACAAGAAAGGACCGACTTCTACGGTTCAGCCCTTTCGACGGAGGGCCTCTCTCCAGAGCTACCTCTAAGAGAAGAGGTCTTGAGAGGAGAGGTAAGGCTCCTTCCCGTCCCTTTAAGAAAGGGAAGTGAGACAGACAACCAAACACCAGTGGGGGCCAGGCTTCTCGAATTTGCAGACGCCTGGTCACTCATAAACTCAGACGCCTCTTCCATGTCCATAATAAGGAAGGGATATCTTATCCCCTTCCAAGACAGTCCTCCGCTAACGACCATTCCGCGGGAACTGTCAGCCAGATACAGGGAACCCTGTACTGAGGGATACTCTTCGTCTGATGGTGAATCAAATGTGGGACAAAAGAGCTATAGAACTGGTTCTGGAGCAAAACTCTCCGGGGTTTTACAATCGGCTTTTCCTGGTTGCGAAAGCCCTCGGGGGGCTGAGACCAGTTCTAGATGTCAGCGCTCTGAACAAGTTCGTTCGAAAGGAGAAGTTCTCTATGGAGACTTCGGCCTCAGTCCTTGCGGCTTACGTCAAGGAGATTGGATGGTGTCGCTGGATCTCCAGGACGCCTATTTTCATGTCCCGATTCACCCTTCGTCGAAGAAGTACCTCCGTTTCATGACGGGGGGAAGGATCTTTCAGTTCAGGGCCTTGTGTTTCGGCCTATCCACAGCGCCTCAGGGTCTTCACAAGCCTGATGAAGAATGTGGCGAGGTGTCTTCACCTCAAAGGCGTCAACATCTCTCTATATTTTGGACGATTGGCTCATCAGGGCCAGAACAGAGAGACAGTGTTTGGAGGACCTTTCTTTGACCCTAGACCTGATAAAGGCGTTGGGACTACTCGTGAAACCTCGAGAAGTCACAGCTGATTCCCAGACAGAACTTGGTCTATCTGGGGATTCAGATGGATTCTCGGGGTTTTCGAGTATTTCCTTCGCAAGAGAGAATCGTGAGAGGCTTGGAAAAAGTCTCTCTCTTCTTAGGGAAAGAACGAACTTCGGCGAGGGAATGGTTAAGCCTACTAGGCACCCTTTCCTCGCTCGAACAGTTCTTTCCTCTGGAAGACTACATCTTCGCCCTCTTCAGTTTTCCTAAAGAGATCGTGGAACTGGGAAGACGGGACTTCTCTCCGACAAGTTTTCTCCTTCCAAGGGAAATGAAACCACACCTGCAATGGTGGTTGTCCCCTCTAACAGAGAACAAGGGAATTTCTCTGGAAGTTCCGAACCCAAACCGAGTGTTGTTTTCCCGACGCATCGGAGAAGGGTTGGGGAGCAACACAGGAGGACCGAGAGAAGTGTCAGGCACCTGGAAGACAGCACAGGTGTCCTGGCACATAAATTGCAAAGAACTTCTAGCAGTTCACTTAGCGCTAAAGTTCTTCGAACCCTTTGTGACGAACAGTGTGGTCCAAGTGATGTGGACAACACTACAGCCCTGTCCTACATCGGAAGCAGGGAGGAACGCACTCCGTGTCGCTGTACGAGATAGCAAGAGATCTGCTAATTTGGGCCTCACAAAGAAACATCGCCCTCCTAACAAGATTGTTCAGGGACGAGAAACATCAGGGCGGACAGACTGAGCAGGAGAAGCCAGGTCCTTCACACAGAATGGACTCTTCATTCAGAGGTGTGTCAGAGTCTTTGGGATCTTCGGGGCACTCCTCACGTAGATCTGTTCGCCACATTCCTTCCCAAGATCCCTTCCAAAAAGGATGGATCTTCTCAGACAGCCACACTTCGAGAGGTTCATCAAAACCTCCCGCTCTCGCTCTGACTGCCTTTCGACTATCGAAAGACTTGTCAGAGCGAGGGGGTTTTTCTCGCGAAGCTGCAAGCGCTATCGCTAGAGCCCGCAGAGCTTCCACTAGACGAGTCTATCAGTCGAAGTGGGAGGTATTCAGAAGGTGGTGCAAGTCTAAGAAGTTGTCCTCCTCCAGTACCTCTATAACCGAAATCGCCGATTTCCTGTTGTTCTTGAGAGAGGTCTCTCATTTGTCTGTATCGACAATCAAAGGATACAGGAGCATGCTGTCGGCAGTATTTAGAAACAGAGGGCCTAGACCATTGCTGACAATAAAGATCTGCACGACTTGATTAGATCGTTTGAAACGACAAAATCGAAGGAAACTAACTCCCACCCAGCTGGAACCTGGACGTAGTTCTCAAGTTCCTTTCGTCGGACAGATTTGAGCCTCCCCACGTAGCTTCGTTCAGGGATATAACAAGAAAATGCTTGTTTCTCCTATCTTTGGCGACAGCCAAAAGAGTTGGCGAACTTCATGCCCTAGAAGATGAAGTCGGCTTTAACAAAGACTCGGCCTTTTGCTCGTTAGAACTCTGTTTCTAGCGAAGAATGAAAATCCATCGAATCCCTGGCCCAAGAGATTCGAGATCAAAGGCTTATCGAGTCTAGTAGGGAGAGAAACAGAGAGGTCTCTTTGCCCGGTAAGAGCCTTGAAGTTCTTCTACAAAGAAAGAAACACAAATGGGAGGCTCTAGACAAAGTCTTTGGTTGTTCGATTAAGGACCCCACAAGAATCATGTCTAAGAACGCATTAGCTTTCTTCATTAGGAGCGTCATTACGGATGCTCACAAGTTCTGTCTGTCTGACGACTCTTTTCCGCTTTTAAGAGTAAAAGCCCATGAAGTTAGAGCAGTGGCGACGTCTCTATCTTTTTCAGAAGAATATTGTCATTAAAGAAAATCATTGGACCCGACAGACATTGTTTGGAGGTGCAATTCAGTTTTTGCATCTCACTATCTTAAAGACGTTCGCGTAACCTACGAGAAATGTTTTTCTCTGGGACCTTTTGTATCGGCGGATACAATACTGGGTACGGGAGCAAACACCAATCCTTAAATTTGTACATACCTTCTACTAGATATGTTCTAGATCCTGCTGACAAAAGAGGGCTTGGTGCTGCACTGGCGGCCAGTCACTGTTGTTCAGTAAGGAACTCTTGTGATATCTTTTAGGGGAGTATTTTAATTTATTTTTTTTTGAGAATTTTTGTATAAATGAGTTTTCGTTTCGAGTTAAGGGTTGTTGTCATGAGTTCGGGGATAACTCAGAGCAATTCTATATACTAACATGGTGGTTAGGATCAGGTGGTCGGGATTGGTTATGCTCCTTCACAAGGTGTGTTGTCATAGAAGTGGTCCAGTACCCACCCATTGACAAAGTCCTTTTAGGCTCTGCCGAGTAAGCGGTTCTTATACCCATCGACAGACCCACAAGAACTCTAGCCATAGATCTAATATCTCGCTAAAGTCTTGAGGTGATGCAGACTACCGGGCTACAGCCACGAAGTCTACCACCTATCAGGTAGGAACCAAGGTTTTTCTTTTATACCTACAACATATGTTGTTTACCTGTCTATTCCATATTAGCTGTCTCTGACCCTCCACCAAAGGGTGCCAATCAGCTATGTATATCTGACAGGTAAGTTCATTGTATGAAAATGATATTGTTATAATACAATAAAGTTTCATACATACTTACCTGGCAGATATATACGATTAATGGGCCCACCAGCCTCCCCGCAGGAGACAGGTGGAAGAGAGAAAAATATGATAGAAAACGGGGATGGTTCCTAGTCCTGCCGCCCAGGGCAGGCAGGTAGGATCACCTGACCTACCGGTAGCGAGTGGCGCGAAATTTGAATTTCTGTCCGGGGACGACGGGAGTCTTAGCTATGTATATATCTGCCAGGTAAGTATGTATGAAACTTTATTGTATTATAACAATATCATTTTTAAAGTATTTGAGGTATTTAGTTTTTTGGACTGGACTATTGCCTCTTTAGCTCGCAAGATTGAAGACTGTCAGTCTTTAGAAGAAGATTTTGCCACAGATTGGTTAGGAGTTCTGTCCTGTGCGGATAAGGCTGGTTAGAGATGGTTCGGGAGAATTAGCAGCCCTTTTCACAATGGGAGTGATGAAGAAGAGAGAAAGGTGGTGTTCTTTCGTGTCTAAAGGAGTCACTAATAACCAGAAGTCGGCTCTCATGTTTGCTCCTCTCTGTAAATCTCACCTTTCCCTGAAGAAACCATTCAACAAATTCTATCGGATTTTAGAAGAAAAGAAATTACTAATGATCTCCTTCATTCATCTTCTAGACGTCTGAAAGAGCCTACTCCGACAGGAGCAAAGTCTTCTCCTCTTCAGAAAGCATCCCTTTCGAGGGAATAAACCTAAGTGGCAACGACCCAGGACTAATTTGCGTCCACAGTACAAGTCCTCAAAGAAACACCCCCCCCAAACCTTCGGACAAGTGAGAAGCCGTTCCTTCACGTTTCAAGTAGGGGCAAGACTCCATCTTTTTTGGGAAGAATGGAGTCGAAGAGGTGCAGAGCAATTGGGGTAGTGCAAGTTCTTCGAGAGGGATACTCGATTCCTTTTGTTCTAGATCCTCCTCTCTCCGATACACCAATCAGCTTAACAGCATATTCTCCAGGATCAGAGAGGGCTTTGGCTTTAGCAGCAGAGGTCAATGCACTCATCAAGAGGGAGCAGTAGAGGAAGTCCTCGACAGTTCTCAGGGATTCTACAACAGAATCTTGTAGTTCCCAAAGCCTCGGGAGGTTGGAGGCCAGTGCTAGATGTAAGCGCATTGAACCTTTATGTGCTGAAGACAAAGTTTTAATATGGAAACAAATCGTTCTGTGATGTCGGCACTTCGCCCAGGCGATTGGATGGTGTCCCTGGACATGCAGGACGCCTATTTTCATGTGCCGATTCACCAGAGTTCAAAGAAGTTCCTGAGATTTGTGTTCGTTTCGAAGGGAGGGACGTATCATTCAGAGCCCTTTGTTTCGGCCTTTCGACAGGCCCCTCAAGTATTTACTCGTGTTCTTGCTCCATTGGGGAAATGGCTGCATATGTTGGGCATAAATGCAGCATTTTACCTGGACGACTGGCTTCTCAGATCGAGTTCGAGGACACAGTGCGTGAAGGATTTACGGAAGACACTGTCATTAGCGAGTCAATTGGGAATTCTCATCAACCTGGAGAAGTCTCAATTAGTGCCTTCCCAGAAGATCCCCTATTTGGGGATGATTCTGGACTCTCAGACTTTTCAGGTTTTTCTGTCCCCGAAAAGAATAGAATCTTGCCTCAAAAAAGTGAGCCAATTCCTGAAAACCGTCAGTCCTCCTCCGCCTTGGAATGGATGAGTCTCCTAGGGACGTTATCATCAGTAGAGACGTTTGTAAAGTTGGGTCGTCTTCACATAGATCTCTTCAGTTTTTTCTCAAAGCGAGTTGGTGTCGGAAGTCTCAACCAGACATATTCGTTCCCAGTGTCGGAAGAGATCAAGAAGGACTTGAGATGGTGGATGTCGAGGGAAAGATTGCAAGAGGGTCTCTCCCTGACATTACGGAACCCAGAACTAGAATTATACTCAGACGCATCGGACAGAGGTTGGGGTGCTCTCCTAGGAACCAAAAAGATCTCAGGATTATGGTCAGAGAAAGAGAGGTTGAATCACATCAACATGAAGGAGTTGAAGGCGATTTGGTTTGGTCTGCAAGCATTCGCTCCTTTGGTCGTGGGAAAGAGAGTGGCAGTATACTCCGACAACACCACCGCTCTATCTTATATCAGGAATCAGGGAGGAACCCGTTCATTCTCCCTCAACAAAGTCGCAGAAGATCTCCTTCTCTGGTCTCAAGATCGGGATATTTCCCTCGTTCCGAGGTTTGTACAGGGGAAGTTAAATGTACTGGCGGACGAACTCAGTCGAGTAAACCAAGTTCTTCCCACGGAGTGGACATTGCAAGACAAAGTTTGTCAGGAACTTTGGAAACTTTGGGGAAGACCTTCAGTGGATCTGTTTGCCACGTCGAGGAACAATTGACTTCCGATCTTTTGTTCCCCAGTTCCAGATCCTCTTGCTTGGAAGACCGACGCAATGCTTCAGGATTGGACGGGTCTAGACGTTTACGCCTTTCCCCCATTTGGAATGATCAGAGAGGTGTTGAACAAGTTCCTCTCGCATCAAAATGTGTCAATGACGCTGGTAGCACCATTCTGGCCCAGGAAAGAGTGGTTCCCAGACCTTCTCAAGTTGGTTATAGACCATCCCAGACTTCTTCCTCAGTATCCTCGGCTACTCAAACAGCCCCACTTCGACAGGTATCATCAGAATTTGTCCGCTCTGTCACTGACAGGGTTCAGACTGTCCGGAAACTCGTCAGAGCTAAGGGGTTTTCTCGTAGAGCGGCAGAGGCTATTGCTAACTGTCGAAGAAGCTCTTCTGCCAAGCTATACCAATCGAAGTGGGGAGTCTTTAGGACGTGGTGCAGAAGACATAATTTCTCGTCTTCTAAAACCTCTGTGACAGAAATAGCTGATTTTTTGCTGTACCTTAAAGAAGTTAAGAACTTGTCGGTATCGACAATTAAAGGGTACAGAGCTATGCTGTCCTCAGTGGTTTAAGCATAGAGGGCTTGACATCTCCTCTAACCAGATATTGGAGATTTAATTAAATCATTTAATACAGTAAAAGTTATCCAAGAAGGATAGTGTGGGCTGGAACTTGGACCTAGTTTTAACTTTTCTGATGTCTTCACGATTCGAGCCACTTCGTGAAGCGTCTTTGAGAGATGTAACGAGGAAGACACTTTTTCTCTTCGCATTGGCTACAGCAGGGAGAGTGAGTGAGTTACAAGCCATCCACAAAGAGGTGGGGTTCAAAAATAGTAATGCGGTTTGTTCTTTTGTTAACGAATTTTTAGCAAAGAACGAATCTCCCTCTAACCCATGGCCTAAATCTTTTGTACTTAAGGGATTATCTAATATAGTGGGTCCGATGGACGAAGAATATTTACTATGTCCTGTCAGAGCTCTGAAATGTTACCTGTCAAGGACACCAATCCGTTAGAGGTAATTCCGACCGACTTTGGTGTTCGTTAAGAATTCTGCAAAACCCCTCTCCAAGAACGCTATTTCGTTCTTTTTGAGAAGTCTGATACTGGAGTCACACTCTCAAGTCCAAGATCAGACTCTAAATGTGCTTAAGGTGAAAGCACATGAAATACGTGCAGTGGCGACATCCTTAAGCTTCAAGCACAATATGTCGTTTTCCTCGATTCTTCAATCTACGTTTTGGAGATCGAGATCTCTGTTCGCCTCATTTTACCTGAAGAATGTAGAGGCTACCTATGATAGTTGTTGTAAAATGGGTCCTTTGTCGGTAGCGGGCATGGTGTTGGGAAAGGAAACATAGGGGAACTTTCTATCCTCTACTGTCTCCTCGCCTTGTTATAGGTTGTTGAGTCGTGGGCAGACTGGAGGCTCATAGTACTTTGGAGAACCTCCAGATCTTATTTAGTACTTTTGAGTATGTCATTATTTTTGGTATAGGTGATGGTCTGTTGTTTTTTATCTGGTTTTTTGATAAGTCCCAGGGCAAGGGCATTATCTGTTTTTTAATATTTTGTCAACCAACGGTCTTGTCCATGGTTACAAAATCCCACTAAGTAGGAACAACCCTGGCCTATACTGCCACGTCTCATATGAGTGATGAGAGCGCCAACCAGAGGCAGTATTCTCCTGCAGCTGCTCTCTCACAAGTAGGGTACTGCAACATTTGCTGTTTAATGTGGTCTTACTGTCATTTTTATGTAGTCCATCTACCCTCCTTCCAGGTAGTTTGGATTCAGCTATGTAACTGTTCGGTAAGTCACTTATGTGAAAATGATATTTTTATGATAAAATAAAGTTTCACATATACTTACCGAACAGTTACATAATCAAAGCCCACCCACCTCCCCACAGATGGACGTGTCGGCTAAACGAAAATTGACGGTAGAAGGCTAGCAGTACCCAGGGTTCCCGGATGTGGGCGGGTCTTGTATCACCTATACTTAAGATAGCAACGCCGCTGGCGCCAACAATTTGAATTTCAACTGCCGCAGGTAAGAAGCTATAAGCTATGTAACTGTTCGGTAAGTATATGTGAAACTTTATTTTATCATAAAAATATCATTTTTGAACACTTACCTACAAAACTAATATTTGCATGTACCTTTCATGACCATCAACTGTAAGACAAACCTACCTACACTGAATCCTAAACATTCAATACACATTAAATTACTGCATATATATGCCTACTACACATATATATCCTTAAATACATATACATAGTATATGTGGAATTTACACCAAAAACAATAGACAACAAGCCAAATAAATGGTCTCTTTAAGAAATTACACTGCTGTAGCTTGTTCCTGATTGTTATAAAAGTAAAAATACGACATAAGTCCCCCACCACATGTTTGGGGGAGCAACAGAGCTCCCTCCAACACCAAGCCATTCCTTCTTTAAGCAAGTGCATCATTATGACATTTATTAAAAATAAGATTTTTATGTATTTTTACCAAGTAGTTACATAGCTATAGTAGTTTCTAAAACTATCAGCAGCTAGAGTTTTGAAAATTCGAGGTAGTGCTATATAGTTTTGGCTAGGTGACACCTCCCTCCCCCCCCCTTCCCCCCCTCCCACCCACTACCGGGAGAGAGAGGAACCAACTCAGCACTGGTTTTCAGTTGTGTATACCCTTCATCCATGAGAGGGGAGGCGGGAGGGCTTTGATCATGTAACTACTTGGTAAGTATACATAAAATCTTATTTTATAAAAATTTCATTTTTATGTATGCAACTTACCAAGTAGTTACATAGCTGAGTACCACATTGTAGGAGGTGGGATTCATGGAGATATACATACTTTTTAATAAATATAAAGAATGCACATAGTGCTAGCATTAATTAAAATGCTTGTTGGTTCCTTTCCTGTTAAGAGAGCTATACAGATGATTACTACCTCTGGATTATGCTCACCTTAACTAGTAGAGATGCGGCGGTATAGCCAAGGGTCGTCCTCTACTAAGTGGGATCCATGCCCCTAAGGAATAGTCCATGGCATGCAAGGTCTACACAAGGATGCCCCTGCCCAGGGTGCAGTACCAATTTCAACATAGCAAAACCAGAGTGATTATATTGCCACCAAAATCATTCTAAAACCATACCCAACTGTAATTAAGACATGACGGGTACTCTCAGTACAATAATAGTACCCCTAGGCTTCCTATAAGACTCAACAACCTTGTTCAAGGTGAAGAGAAGAACTAAGGAAGGAGCAACTTTCTATACACCCTCATCCAGCAACTTAAAAATGGACCAGGGTACTGCAAATGTCATAAATAGTTTCAATATCTTGCAAATAATGACATGCAAACACTGACTTACCCTTCCAATGTGTCGCTTGGACAATGAAAGTTAACGAGAGGTTGTGCCCTTACTTCATGAGCTTTTACTTTAATAGTATCAAACTCTGAATCCTCACCAAACCACAGGTGATCGAAAGGGCCCCAGATCTTCTCCATTTTCTGTAAATAACATTTCAGAGCTCTGACCGGACACAAACACCTCTCTTTGTCTTCTGGACGTACAGATTCCGAAAGAATTTTAATAACAAAAGAACGAGGCCACGGCTTGGACAGGGGTTTTTTGCTATTTTGCTAAAAAAAACCTAGAGTTAATGCACAAAACTGCATTACCTTGGGCAAAACCCACTCTCTTGTCCAGTGAGTGGAGCTCACTTACTCTTTTTTGCTGTGAACAAAGTTACCAAAAAAGAGTTTTCCTTGTAAGGTTTCTAAGAGAAGCCAAATTCAAAGGGTAAACCTGTGGTACCGATAACCATTTAAGGACCATGTCTAGATTTCAAGACACTATCTTAGGACCTTTAAGCTTCTGTGTCCAAAGACTTGATAAGGTCCACCGGATCTTAATCTTTAGAAAAGTCTAAGCCTCTGTGCATAAATATTGATCCCAGCATAGACTTATAACCTTTGACAGTTGAGGTCGAAAGGTTCCTGGAAGTCCTCAGGTAAAAAAGGAAACCCGCAATTTCCGTTACAAAGGTAGTAGAAGAGGAGATTTCATTTTCACTACAACATGATTGCAGAATAGCCCACTTTGCCTGGTATACTTCATTAGATGATTTACTCCTGCATTGAGCAATAGCTCTTGCAGTTTGGTTTGAAAAATCTTTTGCTTGTACAATGCGTCGGACAGTCTTTGAGGTTAGATTACCAATGGGTATTAGACCAGAATGATTATGGAAGTGATCATTGGCCCATTAACTTAAAGTATATGAAAAATATTCCATATCCATGTTTACCCAAATGGAAGGTAGGGGATTATTAAAAAAATCTACTGAAGTTGATTGGGAGATGAACGATTTTCAGAGCCCAACATCTGCTGATGAGTATTTAATTAGTATATTGCTGTGTGGTGCCATGCTGTCTATTCCTCAAACTTCTGGTATACCTCGGCGTCCTGTAGTACCTTGGTGGAATAATGAATGTTCCTTGAGCCAAAAGATAACAATAACTTGCTACAAGAGATATCATAGATATCCTTGCTTAGTCAATAAAATTACCTATAGAAGAGCTCTTGCTAAGCAAAAATATTTTGTTCATACTTACCAAGCAATTATTCAGCTGTAGGATTCCTACGCTCGGCAGACTAACTTTCAAATTTCCCGGTGGCGCCGCTATCTTTAGTGCAGGTAACTAGTTACCACCCACCTTCGGTAAATGGGTATGACGTCAATGCACCTCTTCAAATGGGTTTTGGCTGCCAGCTACACCTGTGGGGCGGAGGGAGGGCTCGAATCAAATAATTGCTTGGTAAGTATGAATAAAAGATAATTTTATCATTAAAATATTTTTATTCAGTCTTACCAAGCAATTATTCAGTTGATTCCAAATTGAAAGGTGGAGGGTAGTGGAGATAACACATTCTGAGAAATTGATTCATCAGGAGGGTTACATAATAAGCATAGCACTTTTATGCCTGTCATACCATACCTAGTAAGCGAGCTGCTGCAGGAGAGTATTGCCTCTTGTTGGCGCTCTGCTTACTTAGTAGAGAGAAGGGTAGCTGGACCATGCGTATCCTCTACAAGTGGGAAGTTCCTTTGCAGTTATGGGCTAACTGCTGACTAAACAAGGAACGAATAAAATACAAAATGCCCTTGCCCTGGGCGAGAACCAGATAAATAAACAACACATATAAAGTTACCTACACTAACAACTATAAAAAAAAAAACAACAACAATACCTTCAGTGTCCGTGCGGCTGGAAGGTACTCCAGATACTACGTACCTCCAGACTTCCCAAAACTCATCAACCTTGATACAAGGCGAAAATTAGAGGGAACCAGCTCCCTTTATGTTGCATCCCCCAACACCATGCCAGCAACGGATAAAGGACCCAGAGCACTGCAGTTTTCGAACACCGTCTCTAACTCTTTTAAGTAATGCATTGGGAACACTGACTTTGATCTCCAGAAAGTAGATTGCAGAATCACCGACAAAGATAGGTTATTGCGAAATGCAAGTGAGGTAGTGACCGCTCTAACTTCGTGCGCTTTAACCTTCAACAGGGCGAGTGACTCCTCGTCTACTACGGAGTGAGCCTCGGTGATTAAGGATCTGAGAAAGAAGGAGACATGGCGTTCTTAGACATCGGATGTGAAGGGTTCCTCACCGAGCACCATAAACGCTGCAAGGGGCCCCTCAACTTCTCAGTCCTTTTCAGATAGCAGCTTAATGCCCTCACTGGGCATAGAAGTCTCTCCTGTTCCTCTGGTCCGATAATATCTGAAATATTCTTGACGACGAACGAGCGGGGCCAGGGATCTGATGGATGTTCGTTCTTAGCCAAAAAATTTCAGGGCCCAGGAACACACCGCATTTTCTTGTGTGAAACCTACTCTCTTGTCTACGGCATGCATCTCACTAATGCGTTTTGCTGAAGCCAAAGCGAACTGAGCATCACCCCATATCCTCTAATCGTGGAAGGGGATAACTTCTTTGTTGTCCTCAGGAAGAAAAGGAAGCCCGCAATCTGGCTTACAGTGGTCTCAGAAGAAGAGACTTTAGCTTGTTTGCACCATCTTCTGAGGACACTACATTTAGATTAGTAAAGGTTGTTAGAAGAAGCGCATCTGCATCTTGCATTCGCTTCTGCCACTCTCCTTGAGAAGCCTTTCGCTCTGATGAGACTCCTGACAGTCTGAATCCTGTCAGCTGAAGCACAGACAACCCTTGATACAGACAACCCTTGATGGAATCGGTGGAAATGCGGTTGTCTGAGCAGCGACTTATTTTGAGGAAGTAGCCTCGGATAATCCCCCAACATGTCCAGAAGATCTGGGAACCACTCTTTCCTCGGTCAAATTGGGGCTATCAATGTTAAGGGAACATCCAGATGGTGCTTCACCTTGTTTATGGCCTCCCTGATCATCCCGAAGGGGGGAAACGCTCAAGCGTCTAGGCCCAACCAATCCAGCAACATCGCATCTACTGTCCATACTAGAGGATCTGGAATGGGGAAGCAGAACAGTTGCAGACAGTTGTTCTTGGACATCGCAAACAAGTTGATGGCTGGTTGACCCCAAACCTTCCAAAGATCCCGGCAAACTTCCATGTCCAAAATTCCATTCCGATGAAAGAACTTGCCTCCTTCTGCTGAGCTCATCTGCCAAAACGTTCATTTTCCCCTGAACAAAATGAGGAACGAGCTGGATGTGGCATTCTTCTGCCCAGAGTAGAAGTTCACGCGCCTTCGAGAACAGAGTGAAAGAGCGAGTCCCCCTCCCACCCCCTGTTTTCATATGTAAGACAGAGCTGTGAAGTTGTCCGCATGAATAGCTACTACTCGACCTTCTACCTGATGTACGAACTTCTGAAGGCCCAGGAAGACAGCTAGGAGTTCCTTGACATTGATGTGAAGGGCTTTCTGGGACTTTCCAAACCCCTGACACCTTGCGATCCCTGAGAATAGCGCCCCAACCTGCGTCTGATGAGTCTGCAAAGAACTGTAGGCTGGGGTTCAACGGGAGGAGAGACACGCCCTCCTGAAGTCTTTCTCTTGAGTCCCACCAAGCTAGATCGCTCTTGATTTCCTCCATAATGGGGAAACCATGAATCTGGTTGCGAATTTCTGCACCAGTTCGCTTTCAGGTAGAACTGGAGAGTTCTCAAGTGTAACCTCCGCAGCTTGACGAATTTCTCTACCGAGGACAACGTCCCCAGTAGGCTCATCCACTGCACTGCTGAGCACGAGTTGTGCAGGAACGATTGAACCATCGCCAGACACGACTCCACCCTTTTTGGGGCCAGAAAAGCCCGAAAATTCAGAGTCCAGAGTCATCCCCAGATAAAGAATCCTCTGAGAAGGGGTGACTTGGGACTTCGACAAATTCATGAGAATGCCTAACATCTGCGTCAGGCAGAGTTTTCTCTGTAGATCCTTTGCACACTGTTCCTCCGACGGCACTTGGAGAAGCCAATCATCCAAATACATTGAAACGTTGATGCCCATCAGATGTAACCATTGTGCCAGGGGGCTTAGAACCCTGGTGAAAACTTCAGGAGCTGTCGAAAGGACGAAGCACAGAGCCCGAAACTGAAAAATTTTGCCTCGAAAGATGAAGCGGAGATACTTAATCGAGTCCTGATGGATTGGAATATGGAAGTAGGCCTCCTGCATGTCGAGAGATACCATCCAATCCCCCTGACTGAGAGCTGCCAGCACTGAACTCTGAGTCTCCATCTTGAACTTGGTTTTTAGCACGAACCGGTTCAAGGCACTCATGTCCAACACGGGTCTCCAGCCCCCTGATGCTTTCGGAATCACAAACAGCTTGTTGTAAAAGCCCTTTGACGAGTCATGGACTTTCTCAATGACTTCCTTGCGAGCCAAGGAAATTACTTCTTGCTCGAGAGCCAAGAACTCCGAACCTATGGAGTAAGCTGTCAATCTGATGGGAACCTTGGCTAAGGGAGGTCTTTCCACAAAAAGGATGGCGTAGCCTAGGCGTAATACTTCTATCACCCAGGCTTCTCCACCTCTGCTCTTCCATTCCTCCCAAAACAAGTGCAGTCTGGCGCCTATAGGTGTGTGAAGGGAAGGAACATCATTTCCTCTCGGTCTTGACTGCTGATCTAGAAGAGGATTTGAAGGGAGGTTGAAGGTTTGAACGTGGCCTCGTAAAAGGGCACGACTTTCCTGCTCAAAAAGGCGGCTTCTGTAATGGAGACTTGGAAGGAGGAACCGTAGACGCAATGGGTTTAGGCCGTTTCGTGGACTGAGCCAGTAAATCTGTCGTCGACTTCTTCTCTAGATCCAACAGAATATTCCGAACTGTCTCTTGAGGAAACAAATGAGCACTTGTCAAGTGGAGCAAAAAGAAGGGGTGACTTCTGCACAGTGGTGACTCCTTTGGTGGTAAAGGAGCACCACAGCTCACGGTTCTTCAGCATGCCCACAGCGAACAATGAAGCTGCTTCATCCGCTCCATTTCTGATGGCCTTGTCAGAGAAAGAAAGCACTCCCAACCAGTCCTCTCACAGATCCTCAGAAAGAGAGGGGCAGTCCTCAGTCTTCCTTGCTAAATTTAGCTCCTATTGACCAGTCCAAGAAACTGAAGATCTCGATGACCTTTAAAAAGATTACAAACCATGTGGTCTATCTCGGACGAAGCAAAGAATGTCTTTGCCGCCAAAAAGGCCGCTCTCCTATTGGCATCCACTAAGGCAGAAAAGTCTCCCTGGGAGGAGGCAGAAACTCCCAGAGAAGGCGCCTCACCCGTGATGTAGAAGTGATACCTCTTGTTGATCAGCAAGGAAGGGGGGGAAGGCAAAAGACGCCTTACCATGGTCTCTCTTGGTCGCTAACCATCTATCCACCGACCGTAATGCTTTCCTAGCCGCCGAGGAAAGGAATAGTTTGGGCAGCAGTTTTTCTGGTTGCTTCTTCTGTTTCATCATAAAGATCGATGGAGGAGACGAAGGAGTGGCAGGAGAAAACCTCTCTGGAAAGTAGTCCAAGAGGAACTTCATTAAAGACGCATACTCAGTCGGCAGCTGCATCGAAACTTGACCCGAAACCTTCTCTGCTACTATGAACTGCTCATGTCCTTGCTCATGCTCTTCATTCTGCTCAAGCTCTCCTGTGTCCTGCTCAAGAACCTCCAATGGAGCAGGTGACATGGTCGCTTCCTCTTCTCTCACAGGAGGTTTCTTCTCTTTAAAAAAGGACAGCAACTTCTCAAAATGTTGTTGAAAGGAGCCAACACTTGGTCTTCTTGGGAAGTCGCTTGGCTAGGGTCGAACCGATGAAGCAGTCTCTCATCTCGCTTCAGGTGAAGAGCCGCGAACAGAAGTCGAAGAATCTCGCTTCGACTGACGAGCCGGTGTACGACGGATGGGTATCCGCACCTGTCGACTCTCAGTCAAGTCCGTCGAGTCACTAGTCAAATCTTGTCCCTCGTATGCCAGATCCGCATGACTGCAAGACAGGCATGGACTGGAAGGCGTATCCTTCGATCTCTTGACAAGGAGAGGGGAGACGTTAGCAGTCGAAGGTCTCTTGATGGGGGGGAAAAGCCCAAGAACTATGCCAGCGTCTCGCACGAGGAGACGGCGACTCACTTGAGTCCGATAACTCCGCACCAAACAAGACACCTTTCCAACGGTGCTCAGTCAAAACCTGACTCAACACCTCAGGTTCGACAGAGGGAGTGACTGCCGTGGGCAAACCCCCGCCTCCCCGGTGAAGGTGGGTGGTAATTAGTTGAAAATTGATGGCTCCCTCATAACTGATTCTGGAGAAGTTGCAGAAACCTTTGGTAGGCATTTCTCCAATATATCTAGTGCCCTACACTACTCTCCTGCATTCAGGAAAATTAGGGACAGTATCACGGTTATTCCTCCTGTTAGTTTAAATTCAGTGTCTTATAATCTTCCTTTCACCATGGAAGAATTAGATCATGCTATCTCGTTATCTTCCCCAACATCTAGGGTAGATGATATACTGTAACACAATGATTTTTAATCTGCTAGAAGTACAAAACAATTTCTTTTAGTTATTTTAAACAGTTTTTGGCTTTCAGGAACTTCGCCAGAGTCTTGGAAGATATCAATCATTGTTCCTGTTTTAATACCTTTTAAAAATTCCTTAAGGTATTCCTATCTTCCTAAGAACTATAGGGCAATTGATCTAACTAGTTGTATTAGCAAGATATAACAGAGGATGGTCAATGTTCAACTTGTGTGGTATTTGGAGTCAAAGAATCTTTTATCGAACTGACAGTTTGGCTTTAAAAAAAAATAGAAGTACTTCTGACCCTTTGAAGTTCCTTACTCGGGAGATACAGAATGCTTTTGCCATGCAAAACCAGACTATTGCAGCGTTCTTTGACCTAGGAAAAGCCTATGACACTATCTGGCGAGGGGGTATTCTTTTGCAACTTGTTAATTTGGGTATTGTGGTTAAACCTCTTACCCCGGAGCGGTAAATAAAAATTTGTCTCCCGTGTGCCGGAGGGGTTTCGGATTGAGCGCGGAAGTGGAAAAAATATTTTTTTCAAAAAATCACAGCGCGCTTAGTTTTCAAGATTAAGAGTTCATTTTTGGCTCCTTTTTTTGTCATTGCCTGAAGTTTAGTATGCAACCATCAGAAATGAAAAAAATTATCATTATCATATATAAATAATGCGATATATGATAGCGCAAAAACGACATTTCATATATAATTGTATTCAAATCGCGCTGTGCGCAAAACGGTTAAAGGTAACAAGTTACTTTTTTTTCGTTGTAATGTACACTAAATTTCGATCATTTTGGTATACAACACATTGTAAAACGATAAAAGCAACACAGAGAAAATATTATCACAAAATAATGCATGAATTCGTAACGCGCGGACGTAAACAAATATTTTTTTCAAAAATTCACCATAAATCTAAATATTGTCCTAGAGACTTCCAATTTCTTTCAAAATGAAGACAAATGATTGAATATTACTATACTGTAAGAGTATTAGCTTACAATTGCAGTTTTCGACCATATCTGACGAGTTAAAGTTGACCGAATGTCGAATTATTTTTATATATATTATTTATATGCAATTATTTCGGAAATAAGAAAAGCTACAACCTTCAAATATTTTTCGTTTTATTCTACATGAATTGCGCACATTTTCATATATAATACTCTATGAAATGCCTAATATGAAACGAAGCAAATATTCCGAAAAAGGGACGTACGCATTTCGGATATTTGTGGCGGAGAATCCGCGCGCGGAGGGAAGGAAAGATTTTTGTTTAAATTCACCATAAATCTAAATATTTTGCTAGAGACTTCGAATTTGTTTCAAGATGAAGATAAATGACTGAATATTACTAGACTGTAAGAGTTTTAGCTTACAATTGCGTTTTTCGACCATTTCGGTAGAGTCAAAGTTGACCGAACGTGGTTTTTTTCTATTTATCGTGATTTATATGCAAATATTTCAAAAATGAGAAAAGCTACAACCTTCAATTATTTTTTGTTGTATTCTACATGAAATTGCGCACATTTTCATATATAAAACTTTATGTAACGGCTAATTTAAAATGGTGCAAACGTCACCACAATCGCACGTATGATTTTTTCGGAAGAGTTACCGCGCGGACGTAAAGAAAATTTTATTTTTTTCATAAATTCACCATAAATCGCAATATTGTGCTAGAGACTTCCAATTTGTTGCAAAATGAAGGTAAATGCTTGAATATTACTAGAATATAAGCGTTTTAGCTTACAATTGCGTTTTTCGACCATTTCGGTAGAGTCAAAGTTGACCGAAGGTTGAAATTTTGGCAATTATCGTTGTTTATATGAAAATTTCTCAAAACTGATAAAAGTTACAACCATGGGTTAGTTTTAGTTGTATTGTGCATGAAATTGCGCACATTTCTATATATAAAACTTTATATAACGGCTAATTTTAAAATGGTGCAAACATTACCACAATCGCATGTATGATTTTTTTCGGAAGAGTTACCGCGCGGACGTAAGGAAAAAGTTTTTTCATAAATTCACCATAAATCGAAATATTGTGCTAGAGACTTACAATTAGTTGCAAAATTAAGGTAAATGATTGAATATTACTAAAATATAAGAGTTTTAACTTACAATTGCGTTTTTCGACCATTTCGGTAGAGTCAAAGTTGAAATTTTGGCAATTATCGTTATTTATATGAAAATATCTCAAAACTGATAAAAGCTACAATCATGAGTATTTTATTGTTGTATTCTACATAAAAATGCGCACATTTTCATATATAATACTTCATGTAACGGCTAATTTACAATGGTACAAAAATTATGTCAAAGTGACGAAATAATTTCAGAGATGTGTCACAGATACTTTTTAGTGCGGCAAGAAAGAAATTCGCGCTTGCGCGCCTGCGTAACGATTGTAAACAAAACAACACCTTGATCCGTGAACTCCCAGCATCCCCAAAGACGCGTGATTCAAAAGTTTTAGGCTGGTAGGCCTATAAGTATTTTTCCGCGAATTTTAAAAAAAACTTTTGTAAGTCGACGTAAAATACGTCCAGTCGGCACACGGGAGACAAAAAATGTCGACGTAAAATACGTCCAGTCGGCGTAAGAGGGGTAATATGTTCTATTGTCTTAAAGATTTTTTTTGTTAGAATGTTACCTGAAAGTAAGCGTGGGCTCTTGCTTACCCTCAAGAAGAAGGGTTACCTCAGGGAAGCGTCCTTAGTCCAACACTCTTTAATGTAGTGTCAACGGTCTACTAGAACAAGTTCCTGTCAGGGTGCATGGTCTGGCCTTTGGTGATGATTATGCAATAATCTGTATTAAGTCTACGGCTGTTGAAGAGATCCAGACTGGTATTAATGCTGCAACATCATGGGCCAGTGCTAAAGAGTTCAAATTTTCACCAGAAATAACCAAAGCTATACGATTTTGTCAATTAAGAAGAGTGGAAGATCCCTACATTGTTTGTAAACGATTATATTTTACCTTATGAAGATAGCATTAAGTATCTAGGTGTTACATTTGATAAAAAATTAACTTTTACTCAACATTTTAATGAAGTTATGTACAAACGTGAAGTTTCATCTTAATATTCTTAAAGTTGTGTCTTAAAGTTGTGTCAAATTTTAATTGGGGGGTCGGACCGAATCACCCTTTTGACGATGTACCAGGCTTTATGCCCAAGCAAAATTTAATATGGTTGTGCATACAAGACAGCAGTGCAGAAATTAGATGTCTATAATATGGCTTTACGTATTTGTACGGGAGCCTATAGAACCTCACCAGTGGAAAGCTTATGTGAGCCAGGTTTTCCCCCACTATTTATCCATAGGGAGGAATTAGGCTTGAGATGCATATCAAGAGTACTTACGTCAAAGCTGAACCCCAACTATAAGTACGTTAAAGAACCAACTGATATAGCTCCAAGTAGACGTAGACTGCCTAAGCTAGCAAGCTCTGCCAGGGAGGCGAGATTACTTCCTCCTGCAGTAGCTGAAATTTCACCCTCAAAGTTTCTTCCTTGGAATAAACCGAACTTAGAGATCAGCCCAATTAGGGACGGCAGGAGTAACAGTTCTGGTGATCAGTTGAGGGCAAGTTTCTTGAATCATGTTTCCAAGCATGGTGATTCTTATCATATATATACTGATGGCTCTAAGAGTTCTGATGGTGTTGTTTGCTCTGTAGTGACAAGTGATAGTATCATTAAAAAGAAGCTTCCGTCTAATTCCTTGTTTGTACGGTAGAACTGCTGGCAGTTCTGACTGCTCTTAAATATATTTTTATAGGTCTTGTACTAACAAGGTTTTTACTATTTTTACCGACTCTTTGAGTGTTTAATCCTCTTTAGAAGCCTGGTCTTTTGCCACCCTTTAGTGGAAGAGATACAAGATTAGTTTTATCTTTTAATTAATAGAGGAGGTTTTTCGGTTAGGTTTTGTTGGGCTCCATCCCAAGTTGGAATTGCTGGGAATGAGCAAGTCGATGTTTTCCAACATGGGTGTTCCTGTTTCTGATTTTAAAAGTACCAATCAATTTTATTGTAGAGACCAGTGGCAGGCCCACTGGTCTACTTTAGATAATAATTTTAAATTAAAAGTCGATTAGGCCTTCTATTCATCCTTGGCCTCATAGCTGGATGAATAGAAGGTCCGAGATAGTTTTAGCTAGATTGCGCACTGGCCACACTAAATAATACTCACGGTGTCTAATGATGGGTGGAGTGGATAGGCAGGTTCCTCGCTATTCCACCTGTCATGTGGATTTGACTGTTGTGCATATTTTGGTGGAGTGCCCTAATTTTGAAAACGAACATAGAGCTTGTTTGCTGGCAAATAAGACTTGCCGATATTTTAGGTTTAGGTGCTCAGGCAGAGCAAATTGTGACATTTTTAAGAAATAATCTTTTTTATTAATTATAATTTTACTCTCTTTAAATTATTCTAGGTTTCTTGTTTGACTTTTATGAATGAATGAATTGTATGTTAGATCGGTTGTGTGTATATTTGTATGTGTGGTAGTGTTTTTTTGTAATTTTAGTTTTATAATTCAATTTGTATTTATTTTTCAAAGATGTATATGCTCTGAATGGCCTCACAGCTCCGGCACTTAGCCATGTGCCAAAACTTTTATAATCTAATCTAATCTCGGGAAATCTACCAGGGGCTCTAGTAGATATGGAAACCATTCTTGAGCTAGCCAAAATGGTGCAATGAAGATCAATGAAAGATTCTGATGCGACCTGAATTTATTGATTACCTCCCTCACCATCTTCAATGGTGGAAAGCACAAAAGTCAATGTCCGACCAGTCCACAAGAATAGCGTCTCATGCTTGAGGATCTGGTGCTGGCGGGCAATACACTGGCAAACTATGGTTCCTTGATGTGGTAAACAAATCCTCTGACCTGGTGTCCACCAGGACAGGTCCTCCTTGATTTCGTTCGTTACCTGGAATACTAATGAATCTGGGAACTTCTTTCTGTCGCAATTCATCTTGAGGAAGAACTGAAGATTCCTCATGTGAAGCCTTCCCAAGGTTACCAATTGCTCTATCGAGGAAAGCATTCCCAGAAAGCTCATCCACTCGTTCGCTGTGCACATCTGAAGAGAAAGAACATGGTTCACCTTGTGGATACATTACTCCACTTTGAAGGGATGGAAAAGAAAAGCCCTATGAGTCATTGAGTCTATCCTCATCCCTAAATAGACTATCTGTTGACAGGGGACTAGTTGAGACTTTTTCAGGTTAATTAACAAGCCTAATTCTTTTGCTAATAGAATTGTCCTTTGCATGTCCTCCATGCACTTCTTTTGAGGCTGGGAGCAAAGGAGCCAGTCTTCCAGATAAACAGACACTCGAATCCTGACTAGATGTAGCCACTTTGCGATGGGAGAAAGTACTCAAGTGAACTTTTGCGGAGCTGTCAACAGCCCGAAACACAGAGCTCTGAATTGGAACACTGTTTCTGAAAACGAATCAGAGAAATTTCTTTGATTCCTGGTAAATTGGGATATGGAAGTAAGCGTCTTCCATATCGATGGAAATCATTCAATCCCCTGGGCGAATGGATGCCAAAACCGTCTGATTCGTTTCCATTTTGAATCTTGTTTTCCTTACAAACAGATTTAGGGAGCTTACATCTTGTACTGGTCTCCAACCCCCCCAAGGCCTTGGGGACTACAAAAAGCAGATTGTAGAACTCTGGAGTAAGTGGTTCTTTTACTAACTCTATGGCCTTTTTCTTTAGGAGGGACAAAACTTCCTATGAAAGGGCAATGAATTTCTCTGAACGTTCTGAGTAGGCCAACAAATTTATCAGAGATGGGCAATGGCGGAGATCTCTCGAAAGGGATCACACAGCCCTCTCTCAAAACTTCAATGATCCGCTTCTCAATTTCTCCAGAACTGGTGGAGCCTCACCCCTACCGGTGCACAAAGGGCCGAAAGTTCACTTTTTCGTTGAGGACTCAGATGAGGCCTTCTTAATTGCTCTAGGGATGGAGCTGGCTCTCCCCCTAGATCTAGGAAAGGATCTAGATACTCCCCTGCCGTGAAAGGGCTGAGTGTGCGTAGCTGGCAAGAGGCAAGAACTGGGAGTTGGATCATGAGGATGTTTAGTCGATTGCGAGAGTGAAATCCTGGGTGGATTTCTTCTGACGCTCAGAAGAAACTTGAACCAGTGTCCAATGGGAAGAGGTGTCTGCTATCCAGAGAAGAGTAAAGTAAGGCAGACCTCTGCATCCGAGAAACACCTTTAGTGGTGAAAGAACACCAAAGTTCTCCATTTCTAATAATGCATAGACTAAAATGAGGCCAACTCCAACGAACTATCTCCTATACCTTTATCAAGGGAAAAAATAACACCTGAAATGTCAGAGAAAATTTTCTCATCCAAATAGGAGCATTCCTTCATCTTCCAACCCAAGGCTCCCAGACCATCCAAGATTGGAAGATGCAAAATATACCAGAAGATGCATTAGCAGTTCTCTGGTATACATTAAAGGTGCCTCACACTGAGAGATCTGGGGCAACCCCAACGAGCTGTAAGGTCTCTAAGGTGAGGTAAGATCTACCCAATCCAAGAAGCTTTTTACCTCAAAAACCCTAAAAATGTTTTAGTAAGGTGGTCCAGTTCTGACGGCTGAAAACATTATTTTGGCAGAATGAAAAGCCTTCCTCCTGGCCGAATCAATAAGACCAGAAAAGCAGAAACACCCAAAGAGAGAGCCTCCCCGGCCTTGTAACACAAGTGCCTCCTTGTGGAAAGGTGAGATCCCCTGATCCCTCTTCTCTACAAGCCAAAGATTAATATCTTTCAAGGATTTGCGAGCAGAAAAAGAAAGGACTAGTTTAGGTAATTTTGATGAGTCTTGACTGATTATCTCTCATATAAGATGATTATGGCGAAGTCGGAGTTGTAGGTGAAAGTCTAAGAAATTCGCTAAAAAGTAAAGAAGGAGCGACTTATAAGCTGTAGGAGGAGTCTCCTTATCCTTTTCCTTCTATTCATCCTCTCTCTCCCTCGAAACTGGGGACAAAACAGTTTGAGCAGGAGGTGGTGTCGAAGTTTTCATAAAGGCTAAGATACTATCAGACTTATTTTGAATTGCTGCAATGGAAGGATCTGCAATCATTGGAGTTAAAAATAATGCACCCATAGCAGTTGGTTATTCCAAAGATACCAATGGGCACCCTGGCATTTGAGGAGCCAATGAGCGCTCGAGTGGTAGAGGTTCTAGTGGGCGCTAGTGGCATCAATGGATGCTTGGGTGTCAATGGGGGCTCCAGGGCCAAAACCCTCTCTTGAAAAGCCACTGGTTCCATTACTAGAGGACGAGAGCACGCCAAGGATTGATCTGGAAGAAGAGAAGAATCACATGCCAGTGTAGTCTCCTGCACCAATGGGCACTCCTGAATCCCTACAACCATCTTAGGACACACAATGGCCTCCTCCGTACAAGAAGGCTGCACATGCGCCGACAGATGCTCAGGTGCAGACCGCTTCTTGGAGCAAGAGGCGATGGCAGAAGAAGGATCTGGAGAGGGAAGCACGAGAGGATAAAGAGCTGGTGCCATCAGATGCTCAGAACTTTTCCTTTGTGCTACCTCTTCAAACTGATGTCCAGAGGACGACTTCCTCGATGAGGAACGAGATTTACCTTGCTTGCCCTTGAGGAAGGCCAGCATCTTGGGAAAAATGCTCTGAACTGTCCCAGAAGCTACAAGAAGGATGCTGGTCTTCTTGTAAAACACTAGCCTTCTTAACAGGAAAAGGAGAAGGCGATACGTTACAAGTCCTCCTTGTCAGCGGATGAGACTCAACTACATAGTGCCATTGGCGTCTGGGGGAAGACTCCTCGGAGTCCAACCTGCTCGAGAAGAGTTGAGACAGCTAAGAGACGCCTTTCCAATGGTGCTCTGTTACAGTCTGGGACTTTTCAACAGGACCGCCTGAGGAGGGGGCGACTGCTTGTGGGCAGACCCTGCTGACCTCCCTTGGGCTACCAGTATGACTCCTCCCAGGGGCTGGGGAGTCTGACAGACCTTTGCATAGGAGAATCAGCAGGACGAACAGCCACCTCCTCCACAACAATAACACTGGCACTCACTTTATTACCTACCTTCTCCATTAGTGTCTTAACAGACACTCCTAAAGTCTCCATCGCCTGTAACATAATAAGAGAATTTTAGGTCTACTTGTGTTTTGATGCTGGCAAAGGCATTGGGTTCGGGTGATAAAGAGTCAGGGTTAGGATTAGGTTGATTTGGAGAGGGGGCAAGGTTGAACAGAAGAGGAAGGAGAGACAGTACCACCAGTTATATCTTGACTATCTAACTGTTTCTTAGTGTTTGCTCTAGAAGCAGCCTTTCTCTTTCCGTTTCTTTCTAACTTACTCAAATGACTAGTTAAGGTCTTCCATGTTTTATCATCCCAATCAACACATTTCCCACAAGTCAAAGTCGGTGTGCAAGATTGACCCCTACACTCAACACAAACTGAATGCGGGTCCTTAAAGGCTTTAATAAGCCTAGTATTACAGCCTTTGCTGTAAAACCTAATACTATGAGAGCGCCTGTATTGGACATGCCTCATTTTAACTCGCACCAAAACAAAAATTTAACTACTTTGTCAAACTCCTAACAATAGCTAAATATGTTTACCAAAAAGGCTACCAAATTCAACAGAGTACTTCACCAAACATCCACAGATATCAATAAGAAGTACCAATTTCAAAAATTCCCGCTGCTACTGTACTTAGCTGTTGACAGCACCAGCTGGCAGAAACAACTGAAAAGTGAAAACCAGTGCTGAATTGGTTCCTCTCTCTCCCAGTAGTGGGCGGGGGTGTCGCCTAGCCAAAACAATATAGCGGTACCTGGAATTTTCAATATTCTAGCTGCCGATGGTTTTAGAAACTACAGCTATGTAACTACTTGGTAAGTTGCAAATATAAAATGGTCTATTAAGAAAAGTGGGGAGGAGGGAGGGTGTCTAGTAGTTCTGCAGGTAAGTATTAAAAAATTAATTTTAAATTGAAAATTCATTTGTTTCATACTAACTTGCAGAACAGAAATAAAGAAGAGGTATAATTTCAATGATGGTGTCCTGTCAAAGTTAAACTGTCTCTGTCCAAAAAATGCTCTCTCATCAGAATTCAGAGAAAGAATCCCCTCCTTATTCCCTCTTGCATCTGAGCTTCCTCTGATTGTACCTCCAGATGACCACTCACTACTTCAAAAGCTGGATGATCAATGGAGAATGTTTCCCATAATGTAACATGAACGTAAACATTCCGTTAATGAGTCACCTGATAAGTTCTGGGGAGAAGTGTCCCAAAAAGTCTAGTTTTTCAGACCTAGCCAATTTTGCTCTAACTGCTCTTTGCTTGCCGCACTCTAATGCTGAATGCGAACAAGTGTTGAGTAAAGTTAACTTCTTTAAAACTAAACATAGAAACAGACTGAAAACAAGGACAGTTAATGGGGTTCTTCTCTCTGCTAGTTGCACGTTTATCATGTTCAGCTGGCGAGTCTCCACCTATAACAATATCATCCAGATATGGATAAGCAAAATCATAAGAAGCTAACAATTGGGAAATGAACTTCTGAAATATTGCAGGAGCAGAATGGATACCAAATGGTAACCGTAAATATCTACATAGACCTAAATGTGTGTTAATTACCAAATATTTACGGTCTTCTGGAGCAACTTCCATTTGCAAATAAGCATTCTTGAGATCAAGTCTGGTATAATACTTATATCCAGACACATTGGAAATTAAATCTGACATATTAGGTAATGGGAATTTGGATTCATGAAGAATTTCATTTATTTTACAAAAATCCCCACAAACCCTAAAGGATCCATTCTGCCTCCTGACTGTAGTAATTGGCGAGGCATAATCTGAGAATTCTACTCTTTCTATAATCTTATTTTTTTCAAGCTCTTGCAGCGCACTCTCAACCTCACTGCGTAACGTCAGTGGCACCATGCGGACCTTCTGAAAAACAGGAACATGACCAACTTTAGGATACAATCGGGCTTGACAGTTCTTAATAGGTTTCAAACTATCTACATTATAGTTTTCCACAAAATCTTTTATATTTAACTGATGGACATTAATTATATTGCACTTATCTATTAAATTCCTACCTATCAGGTTATTTGGGGAGTCTGACCCAACAATTATGAATTCAACGTCTGAATTATTTTTGCTGTTTGTATTGAAAATTTGAAACTTTGACCTTCCAAAATACTTTAATTAGCACTTGGTTATAACCCTGCAATTTAGTTCTACAGTTCAGTAATGTACAATTTAACTTCTTGAAATCATCATACTTTAATGTGTCAATTTCAAATAAAAATGGCTTGTGATTCAATTGACAACTAACAACAGAACTCTTGTTTACTATACATTTCAAATCAAGTGGCTCTTCATCATTGGATTCCTCTTCTTGGATTATAACTTCATGAGTCTTCTTCAAGTGGGGTTTCATCGTTGGTGGCGCTCTTGTGAAAACTAACCTGAAGCTGCTGTACATGCCTAAGAAGACAATTGTCATAACTTAATACTTTCGCGGGCTTAAGGTGGATTAAATACACACTTCGTGTAAAGAACTCACAGCTTTATTGTTCCTTCACTCTGTTACAAGTGGTATAACTTATGACTTAGGCAGAGTTACTCTCCTGTTCCTGGCTGCCCTGTTTCAGATCTTGTTTACATGCAGACCTCTTTTTGACCGGGTCCCGTCCCGCCAGCATTACAAAGTAGAAAAATACTTATGTATCTCTATTCCAGGGTTGTAACATAAGCTATATGCAGTATGTATGCTCTATTTTTTTCAGTTGACATCAAAGGTAGTGTTGGAATTGTTTAACAACGAAATTCTGAAATGTCACCCTTGGGGAGATCCGGTCAGGACGATGTAAACAGAACGTAGAAAACAACTATTATTCGATTATAAGTTAAAATAGGCATTTTCTGATAATTCACAGAACGTTCAAAAAGTTGTCATTTATCTCCGGTTTTATTACTCACTGACTTCTCATTTTGCCTTAACATGAAAACTGTGTGTTTATGTATGTGTATCTTCTCTACCTTCAGGGACACCATGAATTCTAATATTTTCCTTCCTGGAGTAATGCTCGAGAGCATCATGATTATATGCATTTGCTTGTATGTTCTTTTTCATTTTTTTTGTCTCTGGCTGCTTGTTTAAAAGAATAAGGGGGCCTAATGCGTTAACAACAGCAGTGACAATGTCGCTGATGCATTGTTTTGGCATTCCATCTGCTTCTCTGTCTGGGATTCTCTGCATAGCCATCATCCACCAAGCCTGTCAGAGTGGTAAGTTCAGGTTTTGGTTCTTCATTGATATGGGCGATTGCAGTCTTCAGAGCTTTAATCAATTCAGATTTATTCATTTTCTTGATATCACCATCTTCTAAATCCTTCACTTAAGCAATTTATCTAGGGTAGCCATATCGTGAGATTACTTCGCTTAGGAGTGAAAAATATTTTCTGTACGTTTTCTATGAATATTTATGTTTGAAAATGGGCTTTAGGTGCGATATTGAGCAGCAGTAAACAACTCTGTTACCATGGCAACCGGGGAAAAAAATCGAAAAGGGAGTATGGTAGTAAAATTTTATTTGACTCATAAAACGCACAAAGAACAAATAGTACTCCACAGATCACTATCACCACTCAATCACGGCACTTCAATGAACATGCACTGCAATTATAAAAACAAAATATCTGCTATATCTCACTTAAATCATACCCAAATCAGGAGCCCTCTTTGTTCACGAACAGGTCTCTTCTTCATGAGTCCTGTCCAGCGGGTGAACTTGGATAGGAAAATTCTTCACCTGCAACAGAGGCTCGACTACTATGAAGAGACACAGAAGGCGGGCGGAAGGGAAGAATGCACTCGTGCCAACCAGATCACTCAAGAGGTGTTGCAACAGCAAGCCTAGCAAGACAAGGCCCCCCTCGCCCGAAGCTAGAACGATAAAGAGAAGAGGGAGAAACGACAGCTGGAAGACAAGATCCTCAAGATGGTAGAAGAAAATCACCAGCTGAAGGACAACATGAAGGAAATCGGGAAGAGAAACGATGGCCTATGTGAGAGGATAAAGTATGTGATTGCATAGTTGGCAGAGGCAAACTGTCTGCTTGAGAGACTCGAGAAACTCCTACAACAGAAGGAGAAAGACCTGCAGCTAAAGATGGCATAAGCGGCGCGGATGGCGAGGCTCATCCAAGAACAAAAAGACGCGACTGAAAAGCGGGAATCGGAGAGGGAAGTGGAAGACCTCTGGAAGGAAAAGTGTGGACTCCAGTGTGAGGTTGGGGTTGCGAAACTCAAGAGGAACGAGCTGGCACTGCCTTCTAGAGGAAGGAAATCGTCGCCTGGAGTCGATGGAGAGGAAGGCCTGTGTCGAGGGCGAACGGAACGACCAGCTGGAAGGAACGGAGGAGAAATTGGTGTGCGACCTGAAGAACCTCCATGACAAAAAAAGGACTCCTAGAGGAGGACAACTGGAAACTGCAGAAGCAGTTGTCTATCTTCAAGGAATGGCACGATGAAGACTGCACTGGCCTCACGAAGACGGATCAGATGTGAAAATTTTGTTGTATGGACACTTTGATGTTTATTTTGTAATAAGTTTGCTTTGTTAATCCTTGGAGGAAATTGAACTAGAACGGAAATAAATATGTTGAAATGTTTTCTTAGTTTTATTGATTCCTGGAAGGGAAAGGAAAGGGGAGGATTATAAAAACGGTGAAGAAAATGAGGGGATTTGTGAAGGTGCAGGGAGAAGAACCAGGCTTCAGAAAAGCCCCTGGAGAATTGAGAGAACTGAGTAGGATTCGTGGAGGTTCCAGAAGAAGAAGCAGAGGATTCAGTAGGATTCGTAGAGTGCCAGGACAAGAACTAGAGGATTCAGAGAAGCCCAGGAGAATTGAGAGGATTCAGTGGCATATTCTGATTCTAAGGAATAGTATAGGTGTTGCTCTCTGCAGGGACTGGTGGGTGAGACCCGCCACGGATCCCGGGACGGGCGGGAAAGGTCCGCCTCGAGTTCCGGGACGGATGGGCTGGGCCCACCGCAGGTCTCATGGACGGGCGGGCGATGTCTGCCTCATGTCCCGAGACGGGCGGGCCAGGCCGCCACGGGTCCCAGGATGGGCGGATGATGTCCGCCTCGTGTCCCAGGAGGGGTGGGCCAGGCGCGCCGCAGGTCCCGGGACGGGTGGACGATGTCTGTCTCATGTCCCCGCCGCAGGTCCAGGGATGGGCGGGCGATGTCCGCCACGTGTCCTGGGACTGGCGGGCTGGCCACGCCGCAGGCCCCGGGATGGGCAGGCGATGTCCGCCACATGTCCTGGGACGGCCGCAGGTCCCAGGACGGGGGGCGATGTCCGCCTCGTGTCCCGGGATGGACAGGCCGGGCCCACCGCGGGTCCCGGGACAGGCAGGCAACGTCTGCCTCGTGTCCCGGGACAGGCAGGCCGGGCCTGACACGGGTCCCGGGACATGCAGGCGACGTCCGCCATGTGTTCCAGGACGGGCGGGCGACGTCCGCCACGGGTCCCACGACAGGCAGGCAATGTCCTTTAATATCTAATTTGCTCTACCTTGGAATTAATATATTTTCATATATGTAAACTGAAGGGGAATTTTTTAGTTAATAAGAAATTCGTCAGCTCACTGGTGCGAACCATCGAACCAACAAATTCAGGACGCACAGTGAAGCATTCTAGACCGCACAGCTGTGGTCGACAATGCTTCACTGTGCCTCCTGAATTTGTTGGTTCGATGGTTCACGCCCGTGAGCTGACGAATATCTTATTGACTAAAAAATTTCCCTTTGGTTAACATATATGAAAATATATTAATTCTCAGGTAGAGCGAATTAGATATTAAAGGACATTTGTAGCTTGATGTATGTAAATTTAAATATATATATATATATATATATATATATATATATATATATATATATATATATATATTAACTGTATCTGTATTTGCATAAAAACCATTCTTGTTATTTTCCTCTCTCTCTCTCTCTCTCTCTCTCTCTCTCTCTCTCTTCTCTCTCTCTCTCTCTCAAATGTTGACTATCATTTCCTTCTTCCTCATCACCCAAAATACAAGACATATTCATATGCATTGAAAAATATTCAGTAAAATTTTCTCTCTCATAAGTTGAATAGGCCTATCATCTTGCCCTCCTTGATTCCCACCAATAAATAATATGCCTATTTCATACACAAATATTTTTCAATATATTTTCCCTCTCACATGCAGTTCCCTTTGGAGTAATCACATAAGCCTACTTCCAATCTTGGCCTGTCGCACATGATTTTCTTTCCTTATGAATCGAATTAATGATATTTCATTAATGGTTTTCAGTACATTAAAGTCTCATATATGCTTATGGTTCATTCGGTTATCGAATAGATTAAATCCGACTTATGTACAAGTATACCAAACAAAAGTACAAAGTGTTACAACTACCTGAATCAACAGGAGCACTGTTTTATAGTTGTAAACATATTGGTTCGTGGCTTCATTGCTTAGTTCTATACACATTGGTTCGTGGCATCATTGCTCAGTTCTCTTCCATTTGTAGGGGAGTAATAAGTAACTCAGGTAACTCAGGTAACTCAGGTGTATGGATTCTTGCTAAATCGTTATGTTGGAAATTATCTGAATATACTCTTGCATTTTCTAGAGGTTGACATCACTTTGATGCTTTTTATTTGCTAGCTGATAACCTCAGGGGAACAGCAATACTTGTTTTCACCAACATCATCATCTTTTTCGAGTCTGAGTGACCATAAATAAAGCTTATCACCAAGCTAGTCACGTAAAAGCATCGACACTTGTGGTATCACTTGTTGCTTGCAATACTGTATTTCTCGTCAGCTTGCTGCCTATTTATATCTGACGACGTAAAGGAATAAAAATGATTATGGATTATCGCCATTAGGGGAACAATTCATCAGTTATCCAGATGTCAATGACAGAAAACAATCTTAAATATCCTAATTGTTCGTGCATTTCCTATACCAAGGAAGAGCAAGGTTGTCGATTAACGTAGTATGTCAGAAAATGTTGAGGTTATCCTTGCTCATTCAAATAGGGAACGAGCTAAGGGCAAGAAAGGCCAAGGACAAGAGAAGGGCGCCAAAATGACTATGAACATGGCAGACAATTTTCTACAGTGCCAGACTTCTTCCTGACCTATATAATCACACCCATGAGCGACCAGAGGCACACCGGCAGCTTTGGGCCAAGGTGGGCTTAATCTACAATCTACCATCACTTGAGTTAGTAACATCACTTATTTATTTTTCTTTACCTCACAGTATCATTTAGTTTATCAGTAAGTCTGGGCTAGATTTTGGACATTTAAATCTTTCATATCACAAGATCTTTACTTTTTGTTTTTAGTGTACCATTCTTTATTAATCAAATTTCAGTTCTTTTTACTCACTGTACGCGTTCATGGCTAGACACGCAGAACAAGCGTCATGCTGCTTACCTTTTTTGACCTGTCAAGAGATGATGTGGCAGAATTGCCACACCTGCAAGATACCTCAACTTGGGTCAAGATTTTTATTCAAATCTGGGAAAAGTGGCACCATTTAACTACAAGTTCATAGCAATTTTGGTTTGTTGCTAATAATAAAGGCCAAGGTTATACAAGCAAAAAAAAATTTTTAGTACATAAAATCTTGAAACACATTATACCAAATAAAACAATATTTTCTAGAATTAGGCCAGCCTACTGGTTATGCCAATACACTTGGGCTTAGGTTGTGAGGACTAAGTCAGACAAAGAGGGAGATTGAACTAATTTTATTCCACAGAGAGGCTGTATATAAGGCAGCGTGCGGACAGAAACGGAGTGTCTGTCACGCACACATGAACAAACAAACAAAAGGGCAGAGCCCTCCATTGTGAATGTGTTTCTTCACAGCCAAAAATACACCTTAATTTGACATTGAGGAAACGGCTTCATGCGATATATACATTGATGAAAAGGGTGTGAATGCTCTACAATTTAGTATCTGGAAGAGAAGGAACATACAAATGGGAAAAAAGATATTTACAAAGGTAGGGTGAACAGTCGGCCCGAATGTTGTCCCCACCCCCAATGCCAATGATTGGGTAGAAATCGTTGGCTGAGGTCAATGGAATCTTGCAGGGAGCTGGAAGAGTCCGCAGGTTCGTGATTCCCTCAATTGAGGGGCTTTTTCTGGATCCTCGCCGTCTGGAGGGTCAAAAAGCAGGATGCTCCTCGAGAGGGCGTCGGCTATGGGGTTTCTTCCACCGGGGACATATTCTATGGAATACCCGAACTCGGAGATGGCCACGAGGTGTCGTTGCTGTCTTGCGAACCAGGCGTCGCCCGATTTGATGAAGGGGTGGACCAGTGGCTGGTGGTCCGTCATTATGGTAAAGGGGGCGCCTTCTAGGAGATACTTGAAGTGGCAGATGGCCTGGTACACAGCAAGGACCTCACAGTCGAAGGTGCTATAGCAGGTCTCGGCGGGTTTTAGCCTCTTACTGAAGAAGGTTAGCGGCATGGGGACCCCGTTGACCACCTGTTCCAGGATGGTGCCGCATGAGATGTTGCTGGCATTGGTGGTCAGAGTCAGGGGCGTGTCGGGATCCTGGTGAGCCAGGTTGGTGCCTCTGCTGAGGGAAGACTTGGTTCAGTCAAAGACAGACTGCTGGTCTTCTCCCCATGTCAGCTTCTTGGGTTTGCCCTTCAGGACGTCGGTCAAAGGGCACGTGGTTTGGGCGATATCCAGGATGAATCTGATGTAATAATTTACCATCCCGATGTGAACTCTTGGAGGGCCTTGACGGTCGTTGGTCTCATCTCGGGAACTTTTCCACTGCAGTCACCTTTGATGCCATAGGAAGAACTCCTGCTGCGGTAATCTTGTGGCGCCAAAGGTGCACTTATCAAAACGGACGACAAGTCCATTCTCCTGCAGGTGCTTGAGGACGGCCTGGACATGGTTCAGATACTCCTCCGGCAATCTGGAAAATATGAGGATATCGTCCACATAGCAGATTCAGAAGGGTAAGTCGCTGAGAATGCTGTCCATGAGGCGTTGAAAGTTGCTCCAGCGTTCCTCAGGCTGAAGGTGGAGAAGGCAAACATGAAGGACCCAAAGGGTGTGATGATAGCTGTATTCAGGATGTCATCGGGATAGAAGGGAACCTGAAAGTGGGACTTTAGCAGATCAATCTTGGAGAACACCTTGGCGCCGTGGAGGGGCCCGATGAGGTCCTGCATGTTTGGCAGGGGGTAACTATCAGGCGTGGTGACGAGGTTCAGGCACCCATAATCACCACAGGGCCTCCATGTACCATCTGCCTTCTTCACCATGTGGAAGGGGGATGCCCATGGGCTCGCAGCTTTTTTACAGATGCCCATCTTCTCCATCTCCTTGAACGCGGTCTTCACTTCCTGGAGGAGCTTCGGCGGGAGGCGAAGCTCGGGGCAGAAGACATCCGGGAACTCTTGTAGAAAGGAGGAGTACCTGTGGTGGGGAGGAATGGAGTGGATGGTGGGCACCCTCTGTCATGTGGTGAGTGGGCTGGAGAGGCAGGTCTTGGTGTCGAGGAGGCGGGCCACGTCTGCCAAGAGGCCATGGTGGGCAAGGAGGTCTGCCCCCAGGAGAGGGGTTCGTACGTCGGCAGTCGGGTCGTCGGGGGTGCGGCTGCGGTCGTCAGCTGATGGAGGGAATACTGTTTACATGGCGCCAGTGTCTACCAGCATCCCGAGGCCAGAGATGCTGTCCTCGACACAGAAACCTCGTTACTGCCGCTGCCATAGGGGTCTGTCTTGGGTGCTGCATCCGCCATTTTTTGAAGGTTGGAAGTAGCAGGGGCACTGGTACTTCCTCGCCGTGCAGCCGAACTGACAGTGGAAGCGGCACCAACCGATGTCCGGGAGGGGCTTCGTTGGTCCTTTCTTGTGATACGCTGCGCCGATCGCCACTTCATCAGGTTCCTCCTGCTGCAGGCTGTTGGCTGACGGCAGGTCAGAGAGTTTTGCAGCCTGAGTAGCAGTGAAGAGAGCGAAAGCTCTTTCCACCAGGCTCTCAATGTCCCAGTCCTCCGCATCAGGGATCTGGCTGTGGACCTCGGGCGCAAGCTGGCAGAGGAAAAGTTGTCGGAGGGTGCTCACCTTCCTGTGCCCTTGGGGGTCCACCTCCGGTAAAAGGATTAGGTCCTGGAGCTTGTGCCAGGCTAGTCACAGATCCATGGTGGTCATAGAATTGACCATCAGGTCGAAGATGTGGGTGGCCCTCTGGGGAACCAGGAGGGAGAAAGCCTGAATGAGCTGCATCTTCAGGCCTTCATAGGGCAGTTCCCCGGGCTAGCTGCGCATCCATGGGGCGAGGCAGTGAAAAACGTCCTTCGGGAAGGCTCCAGCGATGAGGTCCGCCTTGGCACCGTCCCTGGTGATGCTGTGGATCTGGAACTGGATTACAGCCCGGTATAGCCAGGTTGCAACGTCCTGTCTGGAGAAAGGTGGCAGTTTGATGGAGGGCTCCGCCAGCATGGTCAGGGAGGTCCCTAGCAAGAGTATGGGTCATCCCACGGGCCGAGGTATCCAGGCTCCGGAGGGCACGGGCCCTCCGAAGTCACTTGATTGAGCTGAGTCCTCCATTGTCTGATCAGCTCACTCTAACGGTCAACGGGGGCCATGAATGGTGGGCCAAACTGTAAGATCAAACGCCAAAACACTTCTGTGAGGAAGTGCCATTTCGCGTCCACTAATGGAGTTGAGACTAAGCGCCGTATGGGTCTGTTAAAGGTTCTCTGAAGGTGAAAGGCGGTAATTAGTCCTTAATGGCGAAAGCCAAAACTGCTTGAGTCACCTACTCTGGAAGGTCACCAGTTGTGAGGACTGACTGAGTCAGACAAGGAGGGAGATTGAACTAACTTTATTCTGCAGAGAGGCTGTACATAAGGCGGCGTGCGGACGGAAACGTAGTGTCCATAATGCACACATGAACAAACATAAACAAAAGGCCAGAGCCCCCTGCTGTGAAAGTGTTTCTTCACAGCCGAAAATACACCTACAGTTTGACATAGAGGAAACGGATTCACGCGATATATACATAGATGAAAAGGGCGTGAATCGCTCTACAATTTAGTATCTGGAAGAGAAGGAACATACATATGGGAAAAAAGATATTTACAAAGGTAAGGCGATTCGTCCTTACAAGGTCACCATAATACAGAAATTCTGAACCACAACATAAATTGTCCCCCACTAGAAATACATGGGACAGAAATTGAAGCCTAAAGTTATCAATTAGACTCGGATAATGGATTACATATATCAGAAACATGGTTTAGATAATATCAAACAGGAAAAAATGGGGATGAGTGTACAAAAAATAATCTGGTGCCAAATTTTTTATATTTTTTTTATCGATTTTTAGTTATTACTTATATTTAAGTTATGTGTCGTGAATTAAAACTTCCAACGGAGAATGACATGTTTGTTGTGGTTTGTTTCCAATCTTGACTGAGCACTGTCGTCTGCCAGCCAGGTATAACTGCAATTACTTCAGTAATAATACACTGTCAACATCAAAATAGTACTATAAATGAATGTTAAGCTTTGTAATAACAGGATTTAATGACCTATTCAATTTGAGCTCTGTGTATTTCTTATGGAGATAAATCTCTGACACGGCCCAGGTCGGGCGATCACGTGACCTCCAACATCATAGCTATGGTCTTTAATTTGAGAAATAGATTTTATGTTGTCTCCTTGATTAGATTAGATAAGAAGAGATTAAAGATCCATGTTCAGATGTGGACATATGTAATATTTTCACGCAGTTATAAAATGACCTCTGACATCTTAATTATACTTTCTAATGGGTAAATGTAAAGAAGACAGCTGTATACGAAGATAACGTTTATTAACGAAATTTTTTGAATGAAGAATATAGAAGATGGTGTACATAATGCAGTACAGCTGAGGCAATTTGAGAAATTTGACTTTTTTTTTTTTTCTTTTTTCCGAAGGACTAGTGGTGAACAGGGCGCCCCATGGAGCTTTCGATCGCCATGTTTTGAACCAGCCCCCGGGGGATGAACGTATCAACGTCAACAAATTGTTCACTATCTCGATAGATTTCTCTGATTATCTCACCCATAATGCATCATATGAGCCCCTTTCTATATTTTATTAGCCAAAACATTCTGTAAATGATATCACATGGCTGCCTCCTTCCAATGTAACAAAAGTCTAGAATGAAACCAGAAAAAGGTGACTCAGCTGACTACCAGCCTACAATTATAGCATACATCAGACTATGTGATAAGAAAATGTCAAGCAAGCTAAACCTCAAGATCTACAGCACAGTGATAAGAAAAAAGAGGAGATAAAGCTTGAGAGAACAGAGATGAGAATGCTGAGGTGGATTATGGGAATATCACTGCTTGAGAGACTGGAAAAGGATGAAATAAGAAGGGCAGGCTTAGTAAAGGAAACAGAGGTGATAAGAGAGTCATGATTGAGATGGTATGGGCATGTGTTGAGGATGGATGACGTAGGAGGGAGTGAAGAGGGCTTGGGAGGAACCTGTTAGATGAAAAAGATCAAGAGGGTGACAGAGAATGAGATGGCGAGATAAAGTGAAGGAAGATATGGAGAGGAGAGGTTTGGTGGAGGATGATGCCTTTGATAGAAGGCAGTGGAGAAGGCGCATCAGGCAACCGACCCCTTAATGTAGGGATAACGATGGTAAAAAAGATATCAGACTAGCTATAACAAATTAATCCCATATGTAACCAAATGTAATACGTATCCAGTATTTTTCTTTTATTTTCACATAATATTAAAAAAATTCAGAATTATATTTTACCTGCTAACTCAGCACAGATTTCAATTATTTTATGTCTGGAGAATATGATAGCAGCTAGTCACTCGAAACTTCCAGAAGGCGTGCTTCATGTAAAGCACTATGGGGCATCTCTAGTGAGTACTGCATATTGTATGATGTAATTGGTAGTGGTAATTTATAGCTCGGCTCTTCCTTATACTACTTTACAAGATATTTTTCAATGCTCAAATAGTTTTATTTCATATATTTGTGAATTGGGCTTGACAAATTAAACATGACGGATACTATACATAACTGCCACCTACCAGAGAACAGAGAAATTATGAGTGTAGTTTGAGTACTCAAACAAAACCCAAAATAGCAGATTCCACTTTCTTGACAGCGCAGGGCGAAGATTACGACATAATAGCAACCATATGTTACCATGAGATTACAACCTCGTTTCGTGATGCTTGTTACCTATAGAATATTGGTTATGTACCTTCTGTGTCTCTACAAAACGTGCTTGAAACTACAGTCAACTAGCAGATTTTTACTTCAGATCAATTAACAAAATGCTCGAAAAAAAGTCAACATTTCAAACTAGCCTCAACTTTGTTAGCTAAAAGCAGCTAATCTATCAATATGCTCAATTATATCACATATATACATATTGTAGGTGATTTACGAGATGACTGTTTCGTATGAAACACCGGTGTCTGGAGAATTTTGACGAACCCGAAACATGGTATTTTCAGTTAACCACAAAAATTCAAACCATCCATTTCGGTCTTAAAAGTACCAGGCTCGAACAAAATGGGTATATATGTGTTGATAAGTTTTTTTTTTTCTTATATACCATACATTTTCAATCTTCGAGTCGCCTGCTGAGCCAACGTGCACAAAGTTCACTTATATAATTTATGATTTACTAAGAGTATTGTTAAAATATTACAAATAATTTTTTTTATTTTAGCACTTTTTTGTGCAACCTAACCTAACCTAGATGACAACACTTAAAGGCCTGATCCTCAATTTTCATGGATCATACCTTCCTAGATCTTCACCATAATACTTTACCAGTTAAAGTGAACTCGATTGACAACATGGCACCCTTAGCTCAGAGAAGCTGCTATATTTGTTCTCCCTTAGTCGGCACAACTTGTTTCTGGGAGTACTTGGAGAGCCTGGGTGTACTTCAGGGAAACAAGATCCCTTACAATAACTGGTAAAAATGACCTCTCCCCCATCTCTCCCTAGTTCAATCTTAGACCTTTATCTATATATATATATAAATATATTTATTATATATTAATATATATCCTATATATATATATATAGATAATATATATATATATTTATATATTATATTATAAATATATATATATTATATATATATATTATATATTATATATATATATATATATATATATATATATATATATATATATATTCTATATATATATATATATATCATATAAGATATATATATGATATATATATAATATTATATATATATATATATATATAATATATTATATATCATATATATATATATATATATATATATATATATATATCTTATCTTTGGATGTGCATGACGGGTTGCACAACGATTGTCCTTTTTTCTACGCTGACCCAAATTCCTACTCTCTGTCTCATGCTGGTCTACAGAAGAACCTCATCAATATCCACTGAAATATAAAGGTAATTTTAATAGAGAATAAGCCATTGCAATAATATAAAATATATACGAAATAAGTCACTAATAATTATAAATAAAGTCAATGATAAATGAAAATCAATACAAATATACATAAGGATACACTTTATTCAACAAAATCCCGCCACCTGCAAAGTGTATACGATACAGGAATTCATTCCCTTAGAGTTTATCAACCATAAAGTCAACACTGGCTGTTCAGGCGGCGACCAGTGGGTGTCAGAGTTCGGTCGTGAGGTGAACGCCTTTTCTGGTCTTCCATGTTTTGGGATTCTAATTTTTTTATATATATATATTATAGTGTTATTCTGTGATGACGGTTAAAAATATAATAGTGACTCTCGACTTCAATAACTGTAAAAATAATCCATTATTCAGTTTTGTCATTCCATGAGCAGTAATATTATTCGAAAGGATATTTTCGTATCCAACGGGACTCGCAGTCGCCACGACGACATTATGTATGTATTGTGTCCGTCTGTAAACTACAATTCTTCATCGAATATTCAGTGGAAAATAAATTGTTTTGTAAGTACACCTATTGATACATATATTATCTTATCGTTGGCAGGTCATTTAAGTAAACGGATCTTTGAAAAACAATGACTGTAGCTAACCCAGTTAGGCAAATGGCATAATAGCCTCTAGTACTACCGGTAGATACTCCCTCAGCACAGCTGGTTATGAGCTATTATTTGAGAAATTTCGCGGGTTTTGAGGGAGTATTTTCTTTTTAGTTTTTTCTTTCTTTTATAGTAAAAATAATTGTTAACCGAACTTGGTCTCAGTTATGTAAACGATCGTGTGGGAAAAAAAAAAAGCATCGTCCAATCTGCGCATGCTTGATATTAACAAATGCCACTTTTCTGTTTACTGGTAAAATAACTTTTGCATTTCGCCTCCCAATTTCCGTATTCATTATAAGTAGCTGATTCTCCATATCACTATTTTCGATCACTGACATATGGACCCCGGGCAAAACAAATAGGGACAGAGTTATTTCGAATATCCTGATGTTATCCTCACCAATGCGATCCAAGAAAACCCACTTTTTGACACCACAAATTGCATTCACGTCCTATCCAAACAAAATCTTTTCCTTTATTACATTTGAATGGAGACAAAACATTCCTAGTCTGGTAGCCATAATGCCTTATCATGGACAATTGTGTTTCCAACTCATTGTTTTTTCTATATTACGACATAAGCAGTTTCAGCGAAAGAAGGAATAAGATAGGTTTACTTTGTATGCGGGAGATATGGCCGAGGGCATTAATTAGGTCAGGTGAAGAAAACCTTCAGCTGAAGCGTAGTTGAGACTAGGTATGACGTCAGGCAAAATGTTCGAGCTTGATAAATGCAGAAGTAACGATCCTTCCCTAAAAGTAACTCCTGGATTTGGTTTGTTTGACCCCCGGGCAAAAGCCACCGAGAGATTAACATATAGTTGTCAATCAGAATCTCAAGTAAACGTGTCGAAATACAGCGCGACTCCACATGTATCCAACAACAAAGTCATACATGAAACATTTTCACGGTTCTATATCTTATATGCTGCTCCTTAAAGGGGTAGTACCATCGGTGCACCTCATGCGGTAAACTGTAGGCACTTAAGGTTCTTTGCAGTGTCCCTTCGGCTCCTAGCTGCAACCCCTTTCAATCCTGTTACTGTACCTGCATTCATATTTTCTTTCCTCCATTTTTTCAATATCTTGTTATGGCGGAGAACTTTGCCACCATAATCAGGCCGAATACTGATGGTTCAGGGGTCGGTCGCTCACATTTCCAAGAGACGATCACTTTGAGAAGAATTGGATCATTTCCTGACATCGTAATACTGATAGAGTCAATCCCAACAATGATGTGAAAACTCGCTTGCTTGGAATTGAAATCTCTAGAAACAAAATACCTCAGAAAGGACAAAAATTACCTTCACGGAAAATTTACACCCAAGGAAAATCAGTTTTTTTTTTATTTCTGAAAAGATTACAGTGATTAAATGTGCATACGTATGTTCATTATTTTTCACACTCATACGTATATCTATAATACACACACATATATATATATATACATACATACATACATATACATAATATATAATAAATATATAAACAATCGGTTTGAATAATATCATATATATATTATATATATATAACATATATATATATATCAATAATATATATAATATATATATTCATAAACATAATCGGCTTGAAAATAATTATAATATATAATTAATATAATAATATATATATATATATATATATATATATGCATTATTTCAGCAAGATCACGGGGTCAACGAAAGGGCCTTCAAGAGAACCGAGCAAAATCTGAGATTAGAATCCAGCTGCAGCAGACAGTGCAAGTATAATCAATGATAACATAACATAAATTTAAAAGCCATAGGAGGTGTAAGCAGTAGCATCGTTGAAGTAAATAAATGTTTTTCGCACGATTTACTGAATAGAGAAATTTCAAAATTGCACGGAAAGAATACAGACATTTGAGACAGAAGTCCCAATGTTTGGAAGCCCAAGTCAAAAATCTTGAGGCAAACGATGAGGGGTCCAGTTAAAGGAAATCTAAGTATTGGGCAGACGATCACGTATCGTCTGCTTTTTGTAAAGAAGTATCAGCCCAAGTGCTTCTGATATGACTGAGATACTACCTGGAAAACCCTTCTGTATAAAGTTACCGATGTAATGACAACAATAAGAATGCGTCATGCAGTCATTATAATTTTCAAAAGGGACTGATCTTACCTTGTCACTCATTCATGGGTCTTTCGGAGATGCTATCCACAAATTATCGTGGAGATATATATTAACAAGAACAGTTGGATCAGGAGCCGTTGGAACAATTTCTGGGGAGGCGAAGTCAGATGAGCGGATCACATCATCATCCGGGTATCGTAAATAATAAATATATAATCACTGAACGTTTTCTCGATAAGAACGTTGCACTAATCAGTGATAGTATAAACATAAACAAAATGCAAGAAAATAACGATTGCTTCAAGCAAGTTCAAATCCTATAATGTCCATGAACTTACATTAGAAATTTGCATAACTAGCTATTGCAACATCTTAAAAAATGTAGACTTCGATCTACATGGCGAGATTGATGATACAGAAAACAAACACAGGACATGGTCAGTGTGACAGAAGATCCAAGCAACTCAAAATCGATCTCTGATGTAATCGAGGAAGAATCTCTCCGATTTATAGGCGGCTACATTGTTCAAGGATTTTCGGTCAAAAGACGACTGACAAACTAATCAAAATTTATCAGTTAGTAAAATTTGTCGTACGAAATATAGTCAACACACAAGTCTTACGAGAGGTGTCTTAATTAAAGGCCATTCATGGCGATAGTCTTAGGAACGAAACACATTGCATAAAGATGCTAACACCTGATATTAAATCAACAAGCGTTGATGTACCGAATAATGTTATTTCCCCTTTTTCTGCATAAATGCACATTTTGAAGATGAAAACCAAAAAACAGTAAATCGCAACAAAATACGAACAAACTTTAAAATATTACGAAATAAACTTTTATTTCTGAATATGCTTGAATCTTATGATATATGGTCCACAAGTTGTATGAAATACCAAATGCATTTGCTGACAGTGATAATGGCGTTGTTTATAAGGAATGTGAAACTTTACTTACTTTTATGTGAACTTGACTTTCAAAAACAATGAAAATTAAATGAATTGGCAAATAGCCATAAGAAATGTGCCAACATCCAACAGCACATATGAAGTCACGCGCGTCGCTCATACTTTGATAAGCAAGTTGGTTGGCCTCATATACATAATCCATGGCGGCTGCACCATACAGGGCCACCTGCTCGCTACCACCATTAATGAACACTAGTCGTATTAAAATTCACTTCTCTATGAGGCAACTGAAGACTTATTTTAGCAACCTGAAACTTAACTCATTCAAGTTATGCGAAAGTAATTTCTTCCTTACGACTGTTACATACATACATACATACACACACACACATATTATATATGTGTATGTGTATAACAGTCGTAAGGAAGAAATTATATAATATATCTAATATATATATATATATATATATATATATATATATATATATATATATGCATACATATAGTGAATTCCGCCCACCCATATCAGTGTTGTGTTGGAAATTAGGTCTTTGCTTGATAGGTTGAAGGGTTACCGTGCAGCTTATGAGTCCAAAATTTTTGCCCTATAAAAAGCTACGGTCACACATTCACGCATGAATGGAAACTGGTAGTTGGGAAAAGCTTATGTTACTATACCGTAAATGTTCCGTAAAACGTACGTAAGATCGTGGGCGCAGCGACGAGTCGGAGGGGCGCTGCACACCATGCAAGTGAGCATGGCGAGCCACCACTGTTTGATGTTCAAAACTGGTCGTGGGTAGCCACAACAAATGTCATTTGACGTAGCTCCAGGCGTAACACGTATTATCTACATGATTTGCGGACAATTTTTCGAAAACCCATTATTCAAAAGGCAATTGTTCGAAATGTTTTTTTTCGAAAACCAAATATTCGAATGTGTAATTGTTCGAAATTACAATTGATCGAAATACAAAATATTCGAATAAGCAGTTTTTCCAGTGAATATTGTTCGAATCTATAACATATTTTATCTAACCATATAGGAGAATAGGATTAATGTTAATAAACTACTAATTTAATTTAAATTTATTAGTTTTCTTAACATATCTTTGTACAGTTTATCTTCAAAATAATCTATTACCGGAAACAATTCAGGTGAAGATAATTCTGCTACTAAATATTCAAGTTTCAATGACACTTTCTTTTGGGATAAATGCCACTGCTAATAGCATTCGAATTTTGACTGAAAACTCTCAAGCGCTTAATACTGTTGACAGTTGGCAATCCCTGAGTTCCAGATGCGCTAAGATCCGAAGATGCATTTGCAATCATATAATAAGGGGAGTCACGTGTACCTTTTGCGTTGGATTACCTGCATGATTATGCTCTTTAGGAACGGTAACGTCTTCCTTCACTGTTATAGCGCGACATTTACAGTAATCTGCAAATTTTATCTTGTATTTGCTTGTCTTTTAACAAATAAATGACCATTCACTAATAACATGGGCTTTCCTTGTTTACTTTGAACGAACTCAGCTATGATAGGGTTTAAGAGCTTCACTATTAAAAAGGAAACCGTCCAAAATAACAATGGGAACTTTAAGGTTTAAAGGATTTGTTAACGGTTTATTTGTTTTTTATTTAAGGTAAATAGAATACAATCAATGCAATTGAGTTGTTTTAAGGTAATTAAAATACAAACAATGCGATTGAGCGGTTTCTCGAATAACTACAATTGAGAGAGAGAGAGAGAGAGAGAGGAAGCAGGAGAGAATTTGGGAAGGGAGAGGAAGAGACACGAGAGAGAGAGAGAGAGAGAGCCAATATACAAAACTGCCGTCGGGCTTTTTTCAACAAGTCGACGTTACTCGTGGATTCGAACAATATTCATTTCTAAAAACTGCTTATTCGAATATTTTGTATTTCGATCAATTGTAAATTCGAACAATTATACATTCGAACTATTCTTTTCGAATATCTGGTTTTCGAAAAAAAAAAAACTTTTCGAACAATTGCCTTTCGAATATTGGTTTTTCGAAAAATTGTCCGCACACGATCTACAAGGCGGCGATAGCGTATAGGCGCTGGAAAACGCACAAATATAAAAAATATAACACAAGTTATACATATGAAATGTACTGAGCAATACACTGGGGATAATGAAATCACCTAAAATAAATACTTACTTTAATTCTATAAAATAAAGTCACAAACAAACAAAGAATCAAACATAGAAATGAAAACACTATCCAAATACAAAGTGCTGAATTGTCCAAAGAGCTACAATGCAAAATATAGCCAAAGAGACGAAAAAATTACGTATATGAAATAAAAGAAACACAAATACAAGGGTGTCTAAGTGTTGAGGATAGACCCACCATTATAATTTTTAAAAATTGCTGTTATACAATGAACTAGAACACTTTAAAATGACATAAAATATTACAATTTAGTAACCATGCTCCATTCTTTTTGTAGGTACGGCCAAGCCCAGACCCTCCTTTACTATCTCGTTTTCTTCTGGTTTCTCCTTGCAAGATGCATCTTCATTAATTGCACCAGTATCCTGCCTTGTACATAATCCACATTATTCCCAATTATTCTTTGTTGAGGGTGTTTGGTGGTGTTACAAGTTCGAGAATGTCCTCAAAGTTCTCCATGATGATTCAGCGCATGGGGGGAATACTTCTTGCTGCATGGAGACGAGAAGGGGAAATGCGATGCCCTTTTGTACCCTACAGTCCCACATCGTTGTGCATGGGGGCACGTACGTACGTCAGTGTCACGTGCTTAGCCATTCACTATCCGGGGGTGTGCTGGAGTTTGTCGGGCCAGTTCGGTAGATGTCACATCATGCTTGCATGTGGTGTATATTTGCGGCACACTTTAATGTGCTTGCTTTACGCACATCGGCCCGCAACTCGTATCCAGCTGATCGTGGCTATTTCACCACACGTATGCGCCGCCTTGATACGTGAATGTGTGACCCCCAGTTAAGGCTTGATTCACACTATAGGTCTGTTCGTGCTCTACTCTTGCTCTGCTCTTGGTCCTTGTTGGTTCAGACATCTGGTCTGCTCTCGTTCCGCTCTTGGTCCCGTCATTTCCTCTCCCTCAACACCTGTGGAAGTCTCACCACCGGCTACGGAAGATGTGTCTTTTCTCAAGCAGATTTGGCAATAATCACCACTGCCTTGATGATGATGACGAAGAAAAAAAGCAAAGTCGAAAAAGAAGGAAATGTGGGTTCATCCTATGTTGGAAGAGTGATGGAGAATTTCATACTGTATCCTTTTCTTACTGATGATTAGAGTACAAGAAACCCTTTTTTTAAAATTATTTTCCTACCTTTTGCATGACCCCATTGTGGTGTTTTCTTTTGATTATCCATGTTTTCATGGGACAAAAGGTAAAACTACTTGCTTTTACGAAAGCTGAATCTCGACTAGAGTGGAGAAGGAGTTGCAGGGACATTGCAACTGTGTGCACACTGGGGCTCAGTCCCTTCTCGCTCCGCTCTTGCTCCAGTCAAAATATCTTTTGAGGGAACCCTGCCTGGAGCGAGAGCAGACCATGAGCACCAGTGTGAATGCTTCCATTGAAATTCATGTAACATTTTTGGACCGGACCAGGATTGGACAAGAGCAGAGCGCAACCAGACCCAACCGTAGTGTGTATCAAGCCTTAGTATTCAATGGATATCATTATTACACTATCATTGGGTTTGTATGGTGAGTTGACATTTTTATGATAAAATTGATATATATATATATACTTACTCAGTAATTATGTAGCTAAGACTTTCTACTCGATGACAGCTTGAATTTTCCATATTCGCAGTAGCAATTTTTTTGTATCCATAAGTGACTAGCCAAGCCCACTTACGTGGCAGGGAAGAGGAATAACTACGCTAAGAGGTCAATTTGTTTATGCTTAAACGTCCATGAGCAGGGAGGAGGGTGGGCTCCATCTGTAATTACTGGGTAAGTATATATATAAAATTTTATTTTATCATAAAAATGTCATTTTTATATAAGTAACTTACCCAATAATTACTTAGCTGATTCCATATTGAAGGAGGTGGGAAAAATGGAATCAACTACTAACAAAATCCTCCATATAATGGAATACATAAAATAGCTAGCATTGAAACAATGCTTGTTCCTTACCTGTTGAGGGAGCTGCGCAGGTAAATACTGCCTCTGGTTGGCGCTCCTCTCAACTTGTAGGACGTGGATGTATATGCCAGAATTGTCTCTACTAACACAGGACCTTGCAACAAAGGAGAATTCCAAATGTTGAAAAGGTGTTATTATACAGCTTGTGATGAAGGATATGACTGTAGATCAACAAGGTAAAAACAACAGCCCCTGCCCAGGGCTTAGCACCAACAAACAACAAACCAGATTATTTAGTCACATAGAAAAAATGCACAATTACATTTACATCAACATAAAAAACATGACCACTACCCAACAATAAAACTGGTGGGTATCACTATGCCAGCTACGGACAATGGTCCTAAGGTACTACAATTACTATAAATTGTTTCCAAATCCCAAAGATAATCCATTACAAACACGGATTTACATTTCCAATACATTGCTTGCAGTATGGAAGAAAGGGAAAGATTGTCTAAAGGCTACAGAAGTAGCAACCACCCTGACATCATATGCTCTGACCTTTTATCACCAGTAGATCTTCCTCCTCAATTTGGGAGTGTGGCTCCAAAATCAAATCTTTTAAGAAGAAGGACAACGCATTCTTCGACATAGGCCTCATGAGGTTTTTTTACCGAGCACCATACGTTATTAAACTGTCCTCTAATCTTCTCTGTATATTGTAAGTAATACCCGAGGGCTCTCACCAGACACAAGGATCTTTCTTTTTCTTCCTTCATACCTAAAACATCAGTAAGATTCTTAATAACAAAAGAACGTGGCCACGGTTGTGACAGGTTCTTGTTCTTTGCTAAAAAATCTAAAGCAAGGGAACATACAGCATACCCCATAGAAAATCTTATCCTTTTATCGATAGCTTGAAGCTCGCTAATTCTCTTTGCTGTGGCGAGTGCCACTAGAAAAATCGTCTTCCTAGTTAAGTCCCTTAAGGATGAAAAACTAAGAGGTTCAAAGCGAGCACTTGATAACCACTTCAACACCACGTCTAAATTCCAAGCGAATGAAACCTCCTTTTTAGACTTTGAAACATTAAAAGATTCAATCAGATCTGAGAGATCCTGATTACCTAAGACATCAATATCTGTCGGAATACAGAGCTCAACATCGCTCTGCACCCTTTAATGGTGGAAGTCGAGACTTCTAGAAGATCTCAAATACAGGAGAAAGTCTGCTATTTGAGTGATAGTGGTTCTAGAAGACAAAACACTTGTCTTCTGCACCAGCGTCTAGAAATGGACCATTTCACCTGATGCGTTGTATTGGAGGAGTCATGTCTGCATTTAGCAATCGCCACTGCTGCAGACTTAGAAAATCCTTTCGTTCTGACTTAGAAAATCCTTTCATTCTGATAAGTCTATGGATAGTCGAAAGCCTGTTATAGCTAGAGTGGACAAATTTTGATGGAACCTCCTGAAGTTGGGCTGTCTGAGAAGACTTGGAATCGCAGGCAGTAGTCTTGGAGGATCTACCAGGAGATCTAACAGGTCTGGGAACCATGTTTTCTGCAGCCAAAAAGGAGCTGCTAATGTGTTTCTGGGATTCCAATGAGACTGGAATTTCTTTAATACCTCCCTTATCATCCCAAAACGGGGAAAAGTATTGGAGGTGGTGAATAAATCTATTGTTGGTTTCCCCCATAGACTCCAAAGGGCTGAACATACTCGCTGATCCAAGGTCCACTGCTGGAAGTACTTGTGTGCTGGTATGTTGGATTTCCCTTGGATGAACCTCGTGATAAGTTTCGTTCTGTTCTGATGCGTCCAACAAAGTTCTCTCACTCCTTCACAAACAGAGAACAAGTGAGTTAGTTCCCCCTTAGAACTTTATGTAAGCCAACACTGTGGTGTTGTCTCAGTGAACTGTCTCCATGCAATTGTAAACATCCTCCATGAAGCAGAGAAGACCTAAGTATACCACCCTTCGTTCCTTTTAGTTGATGTGCATTAAACTCCCCTGAGGGGACCACTTGCTTGATACCTCCTTGGACCCGAGAAGAGCTCCCCAACCCAGATCTGACACATTGGAAAAGAAATCTCGGTTGGGGCTCAATGGAAGGAGAGATTTCCCTTCTAATAACTTTTATTTGAAACTCTGTTGACTGATCAAAAAGAATGTTGGTCCTGCAGAGTTTTCTGATCCCAGCAGGCTTTGAGATAAAATTGCAGGGGCCTCATTTGCAGTCTCCCCAGACTTACAAACTGCTCTAAGGAAGCAAGGGAGCCTAGAAGGCTCATCCACTGAATAGCGGAACATGCATTCAGAGAGAAGAATAGTCTATCTTTTTCAGGCAATCCTCCACTCTCTTGGTGGACGGAGAAGGCAAAAACTCAGAGATTAACTGAATCCCCAAATAAAAAACAGTGAGAGGGATCCAACTGAGACTTCTCGAGGTTTAGTAATAAACCCAATTTCTGAGCCATGTTTATTGTTTCCTTCAGGTCCTCCATGCAACTATCCTTCATTGGGGAGCGAATCAACCAATCGTCTAGGTAGAGTGAAACTCTGGTCCCCTTGGGGGGCTAGGTCATGGGTGAATATCCGTCGGGCAGTTGAGAGACCAAAGTTCTTTGAGTGTATGTGTATCGTAATATGAAAAATATACATTTTGCATATCCAGGGATACCATCCAGTCTACCAGACAGATGGATGCAAGAACAGATGTGCTATTACAATGCTGAATTTTGTTTTTTCTACGAAATAATTCAGCGCACTCATATCGAGAACTGGTCTCGATCCTCCAGACTCCTTGGGCACAACAGAGAATGTTGCAAGACCCATTCGACTCAATGTTTCTTACTAATTCTATCACTCTCTTCTCTCTTCCATAAGAGATAAGGAACTTCCACTTCGAGGGCCAAAAATCTCTCTGAACCTTCATAGTAGGCAATAAAGGCAACGTGAGTGCTGGACAAGGGTGGTTTTCTTTGAAGGGAATGGTATATCCATCTCTCAACACCACCACCAACTGAGCCTATGGAATTCCATCTCTCCCAGAAGAGATGAAGCCTGACTCCCACTGGGGCATGAAGGACTGGATCCTCACTTACATGCTGGTTGTCTTGCAGTTGATTTCTTGACTGCACAGGGTGTGAATCTAACCAAACCCCTGGGTCTGAGTCTTGATTCTTGCCTTCCTCCTCGAAAGGGTTGCAGTTGAAGAGGAGAAGATGATTTGGGCTGGAAGGGAGTCCGATTTTTCTGGCATTTAGTTGAATGAGTCAAGAGGTCCTGTGTTGATTTCTTGTGATAAATGAGATGCAATCTCACTTATTCCTGCTGCGATGTCACTCCTTTGAAAGTGAAGGAAAGCGATAATTCCATCTTCTTGAGGATTCCCATAAAATAAAGGGTAGGTACCTCCTGTGAACCATCCTTAACTGCCTGAGAGTCGCTGGAGAAAAAATTCCCGAAAGTGCCATGATAAATTCTGCAACAATGAAGTATATGGAGAGGACGTTGATTCTTGTTCCAGTTCCTCTTCATCAGACATGATCGGGGATAAAATTGAATCTGTGGGAGGTTCCTGAGGCCCCTCAGGCTTCTGGAGAAACTTTAGAATACTATCCAATTTACTCTTTAAAGGAGCAAAGAAGGATCCAAAATCGAAGGTTTCAGATCAACAGCCCAGTCATAAACAGTTGACAGAATCCTCGCAGATTTATCAGTGTGCTTGGGAGTCACAGCAGATCCACTTACAAATGCAATATGTTTGGATTGAACCTGTCTCTCAACAACAACTTGATGCTCTGTATCTACAGGGTACTCCAGGAACCCAGGATGCTTAGTTGCTTCAGTGAGCTCAGGTGTTCCAGGATGCCTGGATGCTTCACAGTGCCCAGGTACTACAGGATGATGTGGAACTTCCACTGCTTCCAACCAGTCTGTCAGATCAGGGCACTCTACAAAAGGGTCATCTGGTAGAGGGCGCCTGGGCAAAGAATGGCAAAAATCACTAGAAGTAGAGTGTTGTGCACTCAATGAGATCCGATGAATAGATGAAGAAGAGCAGCTGGGATGTCCTCTTTGCCAATCAGGCAAAGTAAGATGCTCAGGGCTATACCACTTGCTGCTAGAAGGCTGAGGACTGAAGGGAGGCTATCTCAACCTTTTGATGGTCAGCAGTGGAGATTGATCCCTGAATGAAGACTGCCTCTTCATGGGGTGAGACTCATCAGGAAAACTCCATTGGTGCCTCTTGTTCGGAGAAGTCTCCTGAAATCGACAAAAGACAAGCCAATTCCAAGACACCTTTCCAGTGGTTGCCTCTCAACGCAACCTGGGATACAACAGGTTGGTCTGAGGGGGCAACTGTCCATGGGCAGACCCCACTGACCTCCCTTGGGACTCCAGTATGCCTCCTCCCTAGATCAGGGGAATATGGCAGTGACTTTTGCCTAGGAGAATCAGCGGGACGAACAGCCACCTCCTCCACTGGCACTTCACTTTTTTCAAATTTAGCAAATAACACTTGCAATGATGACCCCAACTGGGCCACCATACTCACTACTAATTTCAATTTTCTATCAAATTTACTCTCTAGGCTGGCGAAACAATCAGGTTCAGAAGTGTGGGGAGCAGGAGAAGGAGTAGGTGGTATAGGAGAATGGATTGGAGCAGGAGAAACAGGACCAATAGGAAGAGAAACAACAGGAACACCCATGCTACTAGAATGAGATGTTTTAGCCTGACTAGCTGCTATTTTCGAGCAGGATTTAGCAGCTGCCTTCCTCTTACAGTTTCTCTCAAATTTCTTTAATTGAGAATCTAAAGTCCTCCATAGATGGTCACTCCAATCCTTGCATTCATCACATGTCACATTGCACACTAGTCCTCTACAATTAGAGCAAAGGGTGTGAGAGTCATATGAACACTGTCATCCAGGTATTGCAGCCTTTACTGCAATACCGGAAACTAGACGATCTAGTGTCAGATATGAATAACTAGCTAACAAATTCACAATAACAACAATCTACTATGAGATTCAGGGTCTCTTTTTGGACTTTGCTCCTTGTCAAAGCATCGGATGTAGGTGAAAGTTGACATATGTATATTTTACAACCACACACAAATTTTGTCAGCATTATCAATAACCTAAACCCGATAGTTTTAATTTGTATAGAGTAAAAATGATCTAGCCGACGCCATGGCCAATGATTACGAGCCAAGAGTCGAAAAACATTCATTACGTAAGCAAGGTAAACACACCTTTTGACGAAATGTTGCCCCGCCCATCCACAAGACAGAAGCTTCATCAGCTCTGAAACCCAAAGACTTTATGAATGGCGGAACGATACATAGATGTGGGTGGGGTATCAGTGCTAGCGTAGTAATACTACTGTAGCAGCAGTGCCGCAAGAGTATAGCAGTAATATACATGAATTAAACGTTTAGGCCAACTGCTGGGATCCTTGAGGATCATTTAGCACTTCTTACAACTACTCAAGAAATTAGTTTTTATAGACAGATGTTACATTTTTTAATCCAACAGTGCCCACGGTAGCCTTCAGTGTTATCCTGAATTATAACGAGGCGAAAGTGGGTGGAGCCTCATGAAGTCATCATTCTGACGATAATTATTGGTGAAGGTTTAAAGCCATTATACGGTACCGGCTATTTTTTTTTCAGTAAATAGGTAGATAGCCAATAAATAAAAATTGCTTGACATTGGATATAGCAGTTATCAAATCAAGCTTGTCTACTATGTTTTTGAAAATTACCAGCTATTCCCTACATCTTGTCAATCTGATTGTGACCTATAAAGTAGACTGTAATTTCTTAGGAAACCCATTTTGGGAGTTAGAGTAATAATCGTAGTGTTTTTGTATTTAATAACGTATTTTGTTGGTTTGTTCATTATGACAATTATCAGTGGAGAGTTTCCAGAGTTCATAAAGGTGTACTGCTTTGCTTGTATTTAAATTTGTATGTCATTGTTGCCAGAGGTTTAGCCTTCGTTACGTATAGCCAATCATCCATCGAGAAAGAGGGAAGAAATGCTGTCATAAGTTACGTAACGAGTGCGTTTGAAACCTTTTCTCTGAGTAAGTTGGCCCGTCTTCAAAAAAGGTCACTTTTACATTATAAGTACTAAATTTATTCAACCTACATAATGCAGAATACTGTCAAAATTTATGTGTAGATATAATATGTATTCTTAATGAGCGTTATATTTATGAAATGCATAGATAAAAAGTTATTGCGAAAAAATCGTGTTACAGAGGCCCTGAATCTCATAGTACACAAACAAAACAATGCTGAAAGGCTACCATAAGGGAATACTTCACCAATTCTGAGAAGACAAACGAGATTTTAAAAGCCAAGCTGTTTTGAAGAACACTGAGTCGATGGTATCTGCAGCAGAGTTGTTCCTCTTCCGTCATGTAAATGGGCGTGGCTAGTCACTTATAGAAACAAAAGAATCACTACCACAAATTTGGAAAATTCAAGCTGCCATTGAGTAGAAACTCTTAGCTAAGTAAGCCGGGTAAGTTGCTTATATAAATGTCAGCATTTTAGTGACGCTAACCTCTTTCTTTCTTGAGGTAGTCAGTCAGCCTCCATGATATATGCCGAGAACTTGCGAGTCAGTGACACGGACCCCATTGTTCATACGCCAACCAGTCTTTTATAATAAATTCGTTCAAATGGCTCTCGGATTTCATTTATTAACGGGGGTGGGGGGGGATGAGATTAGTGATATATATAGACGAAATTTACCAATTGCCCTTGCACATAGGAAAATGACAGATAATTGTATTCATTTGGTAATTTTGTTAAGTTTTGAACGTTTCATGTTCACTCTCTTTTTACCCCGTTATTGAGATTCCAAGAGTCTGATGGATATCTTTGTGTCAAAATGTTTGATTTTTAATCTTTCTAGAAATGTAAGGATGCTGACTACAAGAACTATGGTAAATAGGAAGTTAGTTAAATTTAAATTCTGGTGAAATATTGTGAGACAAACAAAACATTAATGACGTATACAATTACGCTATACGTATATTGCAACACTACGAAATTTATCGTTCAGATAGTTTTTCTTTAAATTTTCCACAAAATATTAGTATGAGAATTTTTCTTTTATTAACGGCTCATTTCTTTCTGGAGGCCTGTTCCAACCCGGCCCAGCCCTAAAGCTATTCAAATGCTAATATCTCTAATAGTATTGAAGATAAGAAAAAATTCTTTCAGTAGATAGAACCTTACGTTTTTAAGATTTATTTTTAAAATATCATTGATTCACAATTAAATGATGTTTTAATTATTGAATTATAAAATTCTCAAAATTAATGATTTCCGCACCAAATTCAATAGTTTTATCAAATACCAGGCTTATTTAAACTGTCTTCTCACCTCCACTATAAAGAATCATTTTGCATTGTATTATTTGATGAGTTATCATCTGTATAAAGAGCTGTTATTTTACGCAAATATGTGCGTGGGTGTTGGCTTATCTAATGTTATCAGATTAATATCTGTTTAAAGACCTCTCTATTACTAAAATCTTATTTCAAATTAGCAAATAAGATATAAATACTTGGGCTTGAGTTCCTCGCTGTACGAGTGGATTTTGCGCACGGCTATCAATCCGGTGGTCTGAAGTTCGATTCTCGGCTCGGCCAACGCGGAACCAGAGGAATTTATTTCTGGTGATAGAAATTAATTTCTCGATATAATGTGGTTCGGATCATACAATAAGCTGTAGGTCCCGTTGCTAGGTAACCAATTGGTTTCTAGCCACGTAAAAATATCTAATCCTTCGGGCTCAGTGGGCTGGTAAAACTAAGATATACTTAACTATGGCTTCATTTCTTAAAACTAAACACAGTTCGTTTCACTGAAGGGTGGTGAAATGCACTACCGGAAGAGGTTCGGTTGGCGCACCTGCAATGATGAATGTTCAGTAGACCAGTTTGGATGCACAATAACTTCTAAATGTTATAATACCATTGTGAGGGCTGAGTAAGACGAGGAGACTGACCAAAATGCTCTCTCTATTCGTTGTTGTTTTTGATTCAGTCGACCTCGTGTCAGTACGGGCTCTTGCTCACCGAGCTGCCCGTAATAACGTTTATTCGTTGTGTTGTTTAAGATTAAGCTGGTTTTATGCCAGCACGGGTTCTTGCTCAAGAGCAGCCCGTAGTAAACGTTTATTCGGCAAAGGAGGCTGTACATAAGGCGGCGTGCGGACGGCAGCGTAATGTCCGTCACGCACGCACGAACAAACAGTAAAAAAGGGGCAGGGCCCCCCTGTGAATGTGTTTCTTCACAGACGAAAATACATGAATAATATTACATAGAAGTAACGGACTCAAGACATATACACATCAAAAGAAAGGGCGTAAAATGCTCTACATTTCAGTTCCTGGAAGAAAAGAGAGGACATATGGATATACAGATTTTAACAATTTGCCTGAATGTCGTCCTGACACCAACAAAAACGTCAAACTGAAAGAAACCATTTTACGAACATGAAGGGGAATTCAGATATACCTGAAAATATATATATACATATATATATATATATATATATACATATATATATATATATATATATATATATATATATATATATACTATATACACAATATATATCATACATATATATATATATATATACTATATATATATATATATATATATAATATATATATACATATATATATATATATCCATATATATATATACATATATATATATATATACATATATATATATATATATATATATATATATATATATATATATATATATACATCTTTTACAAATGAACGGTTTAACGCGAGTCACAGACCTAAAATGATAGTAACTGGTAACATGTGCTGAATTATCAGTGCTCTTGGGAGTTACACTAAATATCAGGAAGTGAACAGCATTTCCAAACTGAAACGGGTTAGAAACCCCTCTTTTACTAATCATATATAGGATAGACATACTTTACTGTTTTGTGTGTGTGTTCGAAAGAACATATTAACTTTAGATGTTGTTGTTCTTTAATTATATTCTGAAGCATTTACTGAGCTTTTATTAGTTGACATTTTTCTACTAAATTAAATTTCTTAATGTTATGTTTCAACCTCTTGTTCACTATCAATATTATCTACCTCCCATTATGGATATTAATAATATATGGAACCACATTATTTCTGTTTTTCTGTTTTACCTCATCCTGGAGAATATATGCATTTTTATCTCAAGGAATGACCAATTAAGTCCTCAACCATACAGTTTCAGAATGAAGTCAAATGGACAATTCGAGGAGGCCATTCAATGCAGAAATTATCAATTATATATTTGCATACTGGCTGTAAAACAACACATAACTGGTCATGAAAATCTAACACCACACAAATACTTATAAACAAAAGCATACTTCATATTATAGGATTCCCCGCATTTCACAGACCAGCCAAGGCTAATAACGCCTGGCGAAACATTTACTTTAAGTCTTTTTTTAACATTTTGATTATGATAAATAAGTAAAATATAAAAAATAATTTTGTTTTTAACCCTGTATACGCAAAACATATGGGCCTGCAATTTTGAGTGCTAAAATAAAACCATCTTCAGAGCGAAAAAAAAATTGTTATCGAAGTCACAATAAAAAAACTAATAACACAATTCTTACAGAAAATAACAAACAAACAAAAGAACGGTAATAATTCCAATTTCCTTTAAACAATGTTTTAGACTAAACCAGCCTTGTGCTGGCAAAGGGTCTTGCTCTAGGCCGGTAGGGGTTCCGAATTTAGGGGTCGGGACCCCGCAAATGCTCATTATGTGGGGTAAACAGGTCATAGGGTCGATGGGGTCATTGAGGTGTACCACCAGGTTCGAATGGGTGTACAAAACATCCAAGCAGGGAGTGCGAGGTATCATGTAAAATTTAATCATTTGTATTGTACCAGTTACTCATGCAAATACCACCAAGCTTTGCAGCTAAGCCCCGCCCACTGATTATGTCACAGCCATTCCTAGAAGCAGATTGTTTGGCAATAGTTTAGAAAAGTTGGTGCATGACTTTCCTTTGACTGACTTTTAATGAATACTTTTGATGAAGAAGGAGAGATTTTTCATACGTTTTAAATCATTCATCAGTGTTTAACAAATAAACTTCTCTTTGATGGAAGGGAGATACAAGAGGATGGATTTCTTCTTTTATCAAAGTAGGCTTGCTTTTCTTTCCTTTATCGGAGTCCAGTAAATGCCACTGATGGAGAGGGAGGTTTCAATGATGCATTTATTTTTTTCCCTTTGTTCAGTATCTACAGAATACATATGATTTGGAGGTATTTAATTCACATCGGCCTAATCACTGATTTCCTTTTTTGTATAACAGTTAAGTCCACAACCATGTAATCTAGAAATGGAACTGTTGCAAATATCAAAAATAAACATCTTATCTGCATATTCCACATTACTGCAAAGGTTATGGCATTGTCTTCAGTTTCTTGCTCTCAAAAATGAATCCAGAATTTGAAACTTGTAACCCGGGCACTTTATATATATATATATATATATATATATATATATATATATATATATATATATATATATATATATATATATATATATATATACTAAGAAAAGTCTGGGAACCGCTGGAAACCTGCAACCAAGTAACAGAAACAGTCTTGTCACCATAGCGCATCACGCGCCTGTGGCACCAGGTGATTAGTTGCCGGATACCGCTTGCTGAATACTACCAAATGCCGTATGTCTAAAACATTAAGGTAACTGATGCAATAATTTGTAGCGTGATCGTACGTTATTGAATTGGGGAGAATAAATGAAAGACTAATCATGATTCAGGTGATCTTAAGAGAGATTGCAATGCATGTGTTTTCAATCTGCTTTGCCAACATCGCTGGATAGGGAACAAGTGGTGGTTTTAAAATCACCATGGAAATACAAAGCATCCTGGTTTTTTGAAATAGAGCCTCTTCACCTATTCTAGTAATAAGTGAAGGTACTTTACAACCAGAAGGTCTAACTACAGTAGTGCGGAAAACTGCCAGATTGTATGAAACGAGTCCTTTCAATTTATAAGTTCCCTATAAGGAATATAAAAAAAAACATTTGTTCGGAAGGATAATTGCTGTTCTTGATAAAACATCCTTCTTACCGCAATTTCTTCAAACAAATTGCAAAGAAAGCTCTGTAAAAGATTTACTTTTGTGATGAAATGAATAGTTTTGCAATTCTTAAATTGGTGCAAAGTCGAAGGGCCGAGCTCCTCGAGAGGCATTTCTTTCGATTTGTATCAGGATACGAAAAAGGCGACAGTGAACAGGAAACTGTTTGTGTAGGAATCTGGTTAAATTAATGCAAGCGCACACACACACACTCGAGACGAAACACCGAGCGATACTAAACGAAACACGCACGAAACTCGATCACCTGTACCGAATCGGAAAGTCAGTTGGCCAGTGAATCGGGCACTTACCAGGTGAGCTCCACCATTTGCGTTTGGCTTTCGTGTGTGAGTACACTGAAAAAGGAATGACATTTTTGGGGAATTTTTTTAGATAACCAACAAAGGGATGCTGAAAAGGGGCTTTAAAACAGTAAGTGGTGAGACGAGAAAATGAGGTCTTTATTTGAAGAAGAGATCACGACAGGTATGCATAAAGATTGCTAGGGTAGTCAAGATAACGAAATCATTGTTATAAATTCTAACACCAAAAATTAAGTTCATACACACACCTTAAATACTTTAAAAGTCCATCCACGGACAATTACACAAACTGACCAAATCACCTGCATACATAGGAAATTTAGAGCTAATTGCCCTTACAAGCTCATAAAACACCACAATAGAGAGAGAGAGAGAGAGAGAGAGAGAGAGAGAGAGAGAGAGAGAGAGAAAGTATGGGTGAAAGGGGAGGGAAAACTGCTTGAAGAGCAGCTGCTGAACAGACGAGAAGACTGAGCAAAGGGCAAAATTGAATAAGAAAATGGAGAGGTGAAATCGATCATGTACTCTATTGACAAAATGTTGTACACGAGGAGAGTAAAAACACAAAGAAAAGTTGATGAGAAAATGGACCGTAGAGTGAGAGATAAAAATGGAAATGATGTTTGAAAAGACTACATCTCTGCATAAAGAGTAATTATTGGGAAAAGCGGCTGAGGATAAAGGTTGGAAGAAATGTGAATGATAAAGAGCTTAAAGTAAATGTGAATGATACAAGAGCTTAATGTAAAATGTAGGACGCTTCAAAAAGGCCTGAGAGCTGACGGGGTTGCAAGTGAAATGATGATGTGAGATGGCCAAAATGTGAAAATGCTGATGTTGGAACTATGAAGGCGAGGAAAGGGTTCAAAAGGAGGCTGACAGAGGTTGCTCTAAGAACCTTGGTAACATAACATCAGGATGGTTGTCTGCAAACCGAGTGCTATTTATGAAATATAGTTATAATAAAGTATGAGAGTAAAAGAACAGAAGTTTTCTCTGATATTTACGTAAACAACGATGGATCTGATTAGTTAGTACTCGCTGTCAGCATATGAGCTCCTTGTACAAGCACAGGTAGTCCATTAGTCTAGCAGCCTCATCCCATATACACATGCTGAATATGGAATGGTAAAAACTAATGACGTCCCAGCCTCTAAAGGGAAACCGAGAAGTGAAACAAAATTATGTAAGCATATATTTTAGGCAATTATTGACCTCAATACGGAAGGGGTGAACAGGAATGGGAGGTACAAAGAGTGACTGTGTCTAAGGTATCTGAAACGTGTAGAGCTAAGGAAAGGCGGTAGTGTTTTTAGTGTCAAAAAGACACTGGTTGATGGTTAGAGTTCAAATGTATTAGTTTGAGGACAGTATGGATTAAATGTGGCAAGCAAAAGGGTGTTATGGTTCTTGAATGAAAGAGAAAGATTGCTTTTTAAAGTAACTGCTGGGTCTAGAGAATATGAAAGGGTGGTTTTGCTAAGTGATCTGAATCAAGGGTAGGGGATTTATGTTGACAGAGAAAAGGATAGCTGTTTTAGTATGAGAATGAGAAGCGAGAGGTGCACATAATAAAACAAGAAAGGGGCTTGATTATGGGGCGATTAAGGGGAAGATGTGGCTTTAAACATCAGACAAACGATTCTGATAATAAAGAAGTGAGTAAAGCATAAAAGGAGGAAATGGGTGAAAAATGAGCTAGAAAGAAAATGCAGAGGTTGGAGTAGAACGTCAAGTTAGAGAAAGGGTTCACATATTCAGTTTTTGTGGACTGGGAGAGTTATG
>NC_087200.1:117438350-117448350 GCF_015104395.2 Macrobrachium nipponense | reverse complement strand
TCTCCGTCAGGAGGCGCATCATTGTACGGCCCAACAGGTGAGAGAGGCCATGGATCACATAGAACACGATCTTCCTGTGGGAGGCTGGGATCAACAGACGGGAGCGGCCAGTTCTGGTGTCACAGAAGAGTGTCATGCCAGAAGGTCCAAAGGGCATGCCTTCCCACTTAAGGGAGGTGAAGGCCATGCAGTAGGCTGGCACTTCTGGATTGGTGGCTTGTTCCCGGGCGAGGTTCTTGAAGTCGATCCTGAGGTGGATGGCACTGACCTCGATCCTCGATAGGGCATTGGCTACTGGCTTCTTTTCGCCGAACTCAGCTATGGTTGCAAAGTGCTGTTGTTGCCTCGCAGACCAGGCATCGCCCACCTTAGTGAAGGTGTGGACCAAAGGCTGATGGTCCGTCCTGATGGTGAAGGGGGAGCCCTCCAGGAGGTATTGAAAGTGGTGTGCGGCCTGGTAGATGCCCAATAACTGGCATTCAAAAGCACTGTAGCGGGTCTCAGCGGGTTTCAGCTTCCTGCTGAAGAAGGTGAGTGGTTGGGGAGACCCACGAGTCATCTGCTCCAGGACAGCGCCGCAGGCAATGTTGCTGGAGTTAGCGGGGAGTCATAGAGGTACGTCAGGGTCATGATGGGCAAGGTGGTGGCGCTGGTGAGGGACGTCTTTGTCTGATGGAAGGCCTGTTGCTGCGCTGCTTCCCACACCAACTTCTTCAGCTTCCCCTTCTGGATCTCTGTCAAGGGGGACATGGTATGGGCGATGTCCAGAATGAAGTAGTGGTAATAATAATTCACCATGCTGATGAACTCCTGCAGGGCCTTGATCATCGTTGGTGTTGGGAACTTCTCTACAGTGTCCACTTTTGAAGCCATAGGGCGCATGGGCAAAGAGGACGTGGAGATCTCATGCCCAAGGAGGTCCACCTTCTCTGCACGGAAGATGCATTTATCAAAACGGACGACCAGCCTGTTCTCTTGGAAGCACTTCAGCACGGCCAAAACATCGTGATGGAGGTGTTCCTCTGGGGACCTGGAAAAAATCAAAATATTATCGATGTAGCAGATGCAGAAGGGCAGGTCTCCCAGGATGTTATCCATTAGGCATTGGAAGGTGGCTCCAGCATTCCTCCGGCCAAAGGTGGAGTAGGAGAAGATGTAGGAACCGAATGGCATAATGATGGCTGTCTTGGGGACATCCTCGGGATCCACAGGAACCTGAAAATAAGATTTTAAAGAGATCAATTTCTGATAAAACCTTCGCTCCATGAAGGGCTTCGGTCAGGTCCTGCATGTTTGGCAGGGGGTAGTAATCGGGGTCGTTACCAGGTTCAACCAACGGTAGTAACCGCAGGGCCTCTAGGTACTGTCCAACTTCTTGACCATGTGAAGAGACGAGGCCCACGGGCTTGAAGCCTTCTTGCAGATGCCCATATGCTCCATCTCTGCAAAGGCCCTCTTGGAGTCCTGACGGCCGACTCCAATAACAACGAACATCTGAGAGCGACAGGTATTTGTAGTTAAGAGGCGGCATAAACTTATAGCCTATTGCGGTGGCGGTCTGGGTTAAAGCTTCACTGTCGTCCTGGATTTGTTGGTTTTGATGGTTGGCGCCCAGGAGCCGACAAATCTCTTATTGACTAAAAAATTCCCCTTCGGTTAAACACAGGTACTGTCCAACTTCTTGACCATGTGAAGAGACGAGGCCCACGGGCTTGAAGCCTTCTTGCAGATGCCCATATGCTCCATCTTTGCAAAGGCCCTCTTGGAGTCCTGACGGCCGACTACAATAACAACGAACACCTGAGAGCGACAGGTATTTGTAGTTAAGAGGCGGCATAAACTTATAGCCTATTGCAGTGGCGGTTTGGGTCAAAGCTTCACTGTCGTCCTGGATTTGTTGGTTTTGATGGTTGGCGCCCAGGAGCCGACAAATCTCTTATCGACTAAAAAATTCCCCTTCGGTTAAACATATATGAAAATATATTAAGTCCGAGGTAGAGTGAATTAGATATTAAAGGACATTTGTAGCTGGATGTCTGTATATGAATCATGGTAATTTGATATGACTCATATAATGGCTACATGCGGAAAAAAGCACTACAATGTTACCGAGGTCGAGGTGCGTGGATGCCGACTCCAATAACAATGAACACCTGAGAGCGACAAGTATCTCTAGTTGAGAGGCGCCATAAACTTATAGCCTCTTGCAGAGGCGGTGTGGGTTAAAGCTTCACTGTTGACCTGGATTTGTTGGTTTCAATAGTTCGAGCCTGGGAACCGACAAATCCCTCATTGACTAAAAAATTCCCCTTCGGTTAAACATGTATGAAAATATATTAATTCCAAGGTAGAGCGAATTAGATAATTAAAGGACATTTGTAGCTTGATGTGTATATATGAATCATGGTAATGTGATATGACTCATATATTAGCTATGTGCAGACAAAAGCACTACAACGTTACCGAGGCCGAGGTGGGTGGATGCTAACTCCAATAACAATGAACGCCTGAGAGCGACAGGTATTTATAGTTGAGAGGCGGCATAACCTTACAGCCTCTTGTGGTAGCGGTGTGGACTAAAGCTTCACTGTCGTCCTGGATTTGTTGGTTTTGATGGTTCACCTTCGGTTAAACATATATGAAAATATATTAATTCTGAGGTAGAACAAATTAGATATTAAAAGACATTTGAAGCTCGATGTGTGTATATGAATCACGGTAATGAGATATGACTCATATAATGGCTACGTGAGGACAAAAGCACTACAACATTACCAAGGTCAAGGTGGGTGGATGCCAACTTCAATAACAACGAACACCTGAGAGCGACAGGTATTTGTAGTTAAGAGGCGGCATAAAGATATAGCCTCTTGCGGTGTTGGTGTGGGTTAAAAGCTTCACTGTCGTCCTGGATTTGTTGGTTTTGATGGTTCATGCCTGGGAGCCTACAAATCTCTATCAACTAAAAAATTCCCCTTCGGTTAAACATATATGAAAATATATTAATTCTGAGGTAGAGCAAATTAGATATTAAAGGAAATTTGTAGCTCGATGTGTGTATATGAATCACGCTAATGTGATATGACTCATATATATATATATATATATATATAGTATGATATATATATATATAGATATATCATATGTAGATATATATATCATAATAGATATATATATATATATATATATATATATATATATATATATATAGATATATATATGTATAGATATGTATATGTATATATATATATATATATATATATATATATATATATATATATATATATATATACATATACATCTATATATTGCATGTGCAGTCAATTAACTAATTCATTGTTTAATCTTTATCAGATCAGACCGTGAGAGGTGCAAACCAAACATTAAATGAAACATGGACAATCAAGCAGCGACAGCGCAGTCCCCTGTGGAGGGGAAGATATGTTCTGAACGTGATAGTGATCAAGAGGTCGAACGGGGCACATGGGGAAATAAAGCAGAATTTCTTCTGTCGCTGTTGGGCTTCGCCGTTGGTTATGGAAATATATGGAGGTTTCCGTACCTTTGCTACAAGAATGGAGGAGGTAAGAGAATGTGATATAATACTCTAAAAAAAATTCAGTGAAATGTTTTGACGCTAATTCTAATTCATTCTCTCCTTTCAGTCCCATCACTATTACTACTAATAATAATAACAACAACAACTAAGGAATACTTAGATTCCGGAAATACCGCGACAGCTTCACATTTGTACTTTCTTAGCTTTTTCAGTACAGTATTAAGGAAATTTCACCGTGGGCACAGCAATACGTGTTGAAGTCTTAACCCCTTGGCATTTTATGAATATGAAAATGATTGCTATTTTACACACCTCGACATGTCATGACCTGGATGCACTAAACTTCAACTCAAAGTATATTGACAGATTATTTAAAAACACACCATTCGGCGGTTTTTGCTCGATGGCAGTACATTTGTTTTGTTAGTGCTTGTAAAGAAGGGGAGAAGGAAGGAGTGGACAGTAATGCAGTGATGTAATGGTGCTTTGGAAGCTTGTTTGTCCGTCATAGTCACGACGAGCCGCCAATTTCAAAGCCGTAAGATTTTCAGAGGCGATCAAGGTCAATTCTAGACAATTTGAGTAAGGAGAATCAGAATATAAGTATGGTGTTGTAATAACAGAAATAATAATCACAATAATTTCCAACTAACTTCTTTCAGTAATGATCCACTGACACAGAAAGGAAACGATGTAAAAAAAAAAAAAGCATCTCGATATATTCATCCAACAGCTTCCTTACCATGAATCTTTGCAGTCTATACACTCAAAAAATATTCTTTGTATATCGGTGGTTTGAGGATAGTCGACACTGAATTCCTCTCTCTCAGTGCCATTTGGCTTGGTAAGACGTACCTGTGCATGGTCTGAATGATCAACTGATATCAAACGTATAACATACAACTAAAAAACGAACTATGGCTAGAAGTGTTTGCGAACTGTCAGTCATTAGATTAGTATCAGAATAGTAGGATAAAGCATCGATAAGTTAGTTTTCCGAGTGAATTATTAAAATTTCGATCAGAATGGCAGTGAGTGGCAGCAGGAGCAGAAAGCAATGGAGAAATCTTGCTTGCTTTGCAGACATGCAATATGATGACTTAGCAGAAAGGGAACTGGCATTTCTTATCTATGAGATCAATAACAACTAACCAAAAAGATGCAAAAATATTCAGACATATTGGAAGGATATGATCCTTCAAACTGGAGCAAGTCTGCAGAATATATTTTGAAAATAATTGAAGGAGTACCAAATAAAATTAAAGTGATCAAAAGACTTATAAAGAAAATTTACATCAATCAGCATATTCCAACAAAGAAAATGAATAAGGTGAATATAGTGAATATACTGATTGATGCAATAGGAAAACGAATGCCCAAAACATGCAATTTATCTCAAGTGTGGTTTAGCATTGTAAATCCTTAAAACCTGATCAGGAAATGCTATGCTTGCCACGTACCAACACATCCTCAATGTGCAGAAGTCCAGCAAAATACAAGTAAGGACACAAGAGTATTTTGCTCAACATGTCTATCACGGATGGATAATGTTATTAAATCGAGAATTAATGTGCGAATAGTAGAGGATGAAGAAGATGAGGAAGAGGAAGAAGAGGGAAATGGAAAAGAAGAAAATAAAACTGAAGTGATAGAAAAAAATAATGAAAACAAAGAACAGGACAAGAGTATGGATGCAGAGATACTCATAGATACTACATATGAGGCAATACAGCAGCATGCATACAATGAAATAAATTACGACATGACAACACAAAATAAAATCCCGAAGAGGTTGTACCCGGACCTTCATATCGATGGGAAAGAGCAAGAAAAAAAGAAAAGAAAGATACAGTCTGCACCCTTTTGAAAAGAGGGAATTGCAGATTCGGTGAAAGATGTTACTACAAGCATCCCAAGGTACGTCACAATTATGAGATTTATGGCAAATGTGCTTACCTAGACGGCAATGAAGATGAATACAGCGATCTACATCCAAAAATATGCAAAAACCTAAAAGAAGGAAAAAGATGAAAGTTCAACAAAAAATGTAGATATATGCATCCTGTAGCCATGAATCAAAATCAAATAAATAATAAAAATAAAAATGAAGCAAGTAGAGAAAGGAACAAAGAACATGAGGTGAAGGAAAAAAACAAGTCATCACCGCAATATGAAATGTCAGCATCGCGAATTCAAGCAACAGCACCCAGATACAGTGCAAGGAACAAGCACTGTATATACAACATACCAGAACAGGAAAGAGACATGAGAAAATCCTTGTTATTACCCATATTAAATGATGGGGATAACACACAAACCATCATAGTGTGAATGTGCAGGGTTTAGTTACGAATAGTTCAAAAAGAAAAATAGGAAAAACACATGAGAAGTATAGTAACTCAGAATGTGAATCAATAGCGGTAGAATTTAAATCTGAAAAATTAGTGAACATTGTAATATATAGACCCCTAATACTAAAGAGTTTGACACAGTAATAGAAAAATTAGATGATATATGAAAAAATCACAAAGACTAGAATATACTCCTATCCAGAGACTAACTTTCCTTTCGTAGATTGGAAAGAACAAATAGGAGATTGTGGTTGTATTTGTACATATAAAAGAGAGTAATAGTAGTGCAGAAGATAAGAGACAATTCGAAAAGCTATTAGATATGCTACTAGAATGCAACATTCAACAAATAAATCACCTGCCAACAAAAAGGATAATACTTTAGACCTAGTATGTGTGAATGAGGTGAATTATGTTAAAGAAATATTAGTGTATAATACAAGTATTTCAGACCATAATGTCATAGAATTAACAGTCCATTCCAAAGCAAGTGAAAACAGAGATAAGCAAGAGATGAAAAAGTGGGAAGGATATGGAAAATACAATTTCTATAGTAAGAATGTAAAATGGTCAGAAATAAATGAAGAATTTAAAAAAAATTGGGAAAACATATTCGTAAGTGATGATATACAGGTAAATATGAGTATATTACAAAAAATATTAGAGAAAATAGTGGATAAGTATATACTGAAGAAGAAAAGTAAACATCAGTCATGCATACTAAGAGACAGAAGGATCTTGTTCCAGAAAATCAGAAAGTGGAAAAAAGGTCTTGCAAAAGAAAAGAATGCATGGAAAGTGATGGAACTGAATAGTAAGATAGAAAATGCAGAACAAAAGACTATACAATCAAAAGAAAATTAAAAATGGGACTTGGAAGAAAAGACCCTAGAAAATATCAAGCAAAACCCCAAACTATTGTACTCATATGCAAAAAAGATGAATAAAAGAAGAGTAGAAATAGGCCCTCTAAGAAATAAAGGGAGATTAACGAATGCAAAAAAGGAAATATGCAACATATTAGCAGAAAGATATGAGAGAATTTACCCCTAGAATTGATAATGAAGATAATGATAGAGAAATAAGAAATGAAAAAAGTGAATATTTATCGGACATAGACATTAACTAAGCCAAAATTGTGCAGGCTATTAATGAAAATAAAAATGGATCAGCAGCCAGACCAGATGGTGTCCATGCCATTTTGTTAAAGAAAGCATTTCATTCTATTGCAAAGCCGCTCGCAACATCATTAAGACAAAGTGTAGATACATGCAAGATTTATGATAAACATAAATTAGCGTATATACCCCTACTTTCAAAAGTGGATCAAGACTAGAGGCAAGTAATTATAGGTCTGTGAGTCTAACATCACATATATGAAAGTATTTGAAAGGGCAATGAAGAAAAATATTATGAAACATTTAATGAAAAATATTTGTTTAATATAGGACAACATGGTTTTATACCCAGAAAAAGTACACAAACCCAACTGTTAGTCCACCGTGAGAACAGATATAAAAATAAGATAACAGATAAGAAACAGATGTGGTTTACCTATACTTTGCAAAAGCTTTTGATAAGGTAGACCATAATATATTAGCGAAGAAAATTATAAAACATAATATAGTGGACAAAGTAGGAATATGGATAAAAGAATTTTTACAAAACAGAAAACAAATAGTGATTGCAAACGATGAGAAATCGGATGAAGCTAAGGTAATATCCGGTGTGCCACAAGGTACGGTGTTAGCTGCATTGCTATTTGTTATTATGATTGCAGACATAGACAGTAATGTTAAGGACTTGGTAGTGAGTAGTTTCACCAATGACACAAGAATAAGTAGCGAAATTACTTGTGATGAAGATAGGAACTCGCTACAAAGAGCCCTAAACAAAATATATGAATGGGCAGAGGTAAATAGGATGGTATTTAACTCTGATAAATTTGAATCAATAAATTATGGAGATAAAGAAGGAATGCTATATGCATATAGGGGACCTGATAACGAAGCAATCACAAATAAGGAAGCAGTTAAAGACCTTGGTGTGATGCTGAATAGGAACATGTTATGCAACGATCAAATAGCAATACTATTGGCAAAATGCAAAGCAAAAATGGGAATGTTGTTACAGCACTTCAAAACAAGAAAAGTCGAACACATGATAATGCTTTATAAAACATATGTTCGTAGTCCACTTGAATATTGCAATATGATATGGTACCCACACTAGCAAAAGGATATATAAGGATCTTGACTACTGGGAAAGACTACAATTTTTAAAATTATGTAGTCTAGAAAGGAGAAGAGAACACTACATGATAATACAGGCATGGAAACAGGTAGAAGGAATTGCCGAGAACAACATGGAGCTAAAAATATCAGGAAGAGGAAGCAGAGGTAGATTAACCCTTTAACGCTGATTGGACGTATTAAACGTCAACGAAAATTGTCTGTCGGGTGCCGAACCGACGAATGGTATGTCAACGAAAAAAAAGTTTTTTTAAAAATTCGTGGAAAAATAGTTATAGGCCTACTACGCAAAAACTTTTGAATCACGCGCCTTGGGGGATGCTGGGAGCTCACGGATCAAGCTGTTGTTTTGTCAAGGTGCGCATGCGCGAAATGCCTCCTTCTTGCGCCAGCCAGCATCAGCGATGCGTCGTCCGAGAGCGATCTTTTGCCGCAATTGTGTTTTGCCCGACTTTTGCGAGAGTTTGAGCATTTGTGATGGTACAAGACGTACGTAGAGATGTCTGAACGTCGAATGGAGCGCCAAAGGCGCGTTTTACCTCTCGGGAGGGATCGTGTGAGACGTATTTTGGACTTGGATGCTGGGGAGGGACCAAGCACCCAAGATGACATCGCTCCTCAACACCGTTCCGTGCGGCCTCATGTGGACGAAAGTGTTCAAGGACCATAACGTGTGTCTCTTGTGCTTTTTATAACCCCTAGGAAGCATCGGCATGTCCTGAGTGGCATTCGTAGGCCTCAAACCAAAGGACATAGATGACTACTTATTAGAGCTTGATCAGCAGCATGTCGCAAGTCCTCATTTTGATGGCGGTTGGTCATCTTAGTGACGAGTACATCACTCCTGATGTTAGTGATGATGAATATTTGCCCCCAATGTCTGTACGAGGGTCACATGCCGAAAGCAAGTTCGAATTTAGTGGTTTTAGTGCTTATAAGGGGGAATCTGAGGAGGAGGAGAAGGAGGAGGAGGAGGAGGAGGAGGAGTTGTCTTCTAGTTTTGTCGCCGATGATGACACAGAAAGCGAGGGCCTAAGTGAGGGAGATGGGCCAGTGGGGGAGTTTCAGGTGTGAAACCGTGCCCGAGCACGTGCGCGTGCGCACGCACGGGCACATAGGTCAGAGCGTCGCACCAGCCTAGGTGAAGGCCGGTCGTCCGAGAGCGACGAGGGGTGGTCGGAGGACCCCAACCCACCTAACATGCACCCATTCACGGCAGTACCTGGGTTCACCGTACTTGTTCCTCTCACTGCTCTGGGGTTCATTCAGCTGTTCCTTACGCGGGAATTGCTGGAATACCTGGTAACAAAGACGGCAGACTACGCTTGGTACTGCCGTGTACAAGCCCAAGAAGCCGAAGAAATATGGTGTGAAATTGTTCTTTATTACGGAGTCCAACACTGGATACGTCGTGGACTTCTGTGTATTCCGGGGTCTTCTCCACGCTACGTGACACTGTGTTCAGTCTTGTGGATCGTTTCCGTAACCTGGGATACCACCTGTTTATGGATAATTAATATAACTCTGTATCCCTGGCCCAGGAACTGTATGAAGCTGGTGTGCACGTCAGTGGTACCCTTCGGTTGGTGCGTGGGGCCCCGAATGTCCTCAAGAGGTTCGCTAGCCATCCGCAACATCTGGTAACAGGAGAGACAGAGTGGCGGCGGAAGGGAGCTGTCTTCGTCATCTGTTGGAAGGGGGTCTGACTCATACCCATGATTACAACGAGTCATGAACCCATCCAAGAAGAGATCGTCCAGTGGAAGAAAACAAGTCGGCAGGGCTGAGTTATGTATGAGGAGTTTCGTGTCGAGCGGCCTACCATCATTGGGCACTAC
>NC_087200.1:117428350-117430850 GCF_015104395.2 Macrobrachium nipponense | reverse complement strand
TATATATATATATATTTATATACATATATATATATATTATATATATATATATATATATATATATATATATACATATATATATATATATATATATATATATATATATATATATATATATATATATATATATAGATATATATATATATAGATATTTCTATATATATATATATATATATATATATATATATATATATTATATATATATATATATTTTACACACACACACACATATATATATATATATATATATATATAATATATATATATATATATATATATATACTATATATATATATATATATATATTATATATATATATATATATATATATATATATATATATATGTATATATATAAATTATATCTATATATATATACATATTATATATATATCTATATATATATATATATATATATATGTATATGTATATATATATATATATATATATATATATCTATATATATATACATACATATAACATATATATATATATATATATATATATATATATATATATATAATATAAACATTGCTATTTATGGTAAGTAAAAAATCTACCATTCTAGTAATATTCAATCATTTGTCTTCATTTTGAAAGAAATTGGAAGTCCCTAGCACAATATTTAGATTTATGGTGAATATTCGAAAAAAACTTTTTCCTTCCCTACGAGCGCAGATCCTCCGCCGCAAATCGCCGAAATGCTTAGGTCACATTGTCGTAATATTTGCACCGTTTCATATTAGCCTTTATATAGAGTTGTATATATGAAAATGTGCGCAATTTCATGTAGAATACAACAAAAAATAATTCATGGTCGTAGCCTTTATTATTTTTGAAATATTTGCATATAAATCACGATAAATAGAGAAAATCGACGTTCGGTCAACTTTGACTCGACCGAATTGGTCGAAAAACGCAATTGTAAGCTAAAACTCTTATAGTCTTGTATTATTCAATCATTTATCTTCATTTGGAAACAAATTGGAAGTCTCTAGCACAATACTTCGATTCATGGTGAAATTTTGAAAAAAAAAAATTTTTTACGTCCGTGCATTACGAATTCATGCATCATTTTGTGATAATATTTTCTGTGTTGATTTGATTGTTTTACAATGTGTTATATACCAAAATGATCGGAATTTAGAGTGCAATCCAACGAAAAAAAAGTAACTCGTTAGCTTTAACCGTTTTGCTTACAGCGTGATTCGTATACAATTATATATGAATTTTTTTTCGCTCTGTCATATATTCCAATATTTTTATATGATAATGATATTATTTTTTCATTTCTGATGGTTGCATACTAAACTTCAGACAATGACAAAAAAAAAGGAGTCAAAAATGAACTCTTAATCTTGAAAACTAAGCGTGCTGTGATTTAAAAAAAAAAAAAAAAAATTTCTGAAATACCGCTTCGGCGTTTAAGGGTTAATAGTGCCCGAAACTATACCAGGAAAACTAAGGAAAGCACACCGGACATTAATCCACCACGCACCAGTATCGACAATGCAGCATCTATTCAATTATTCAATGCGTTGCCAGCTCATCTGAGGATCATATCCGGAGTGAGCGTAGATGTGTTTAATAATAAGCTCGACAAATATCTTAGCGGCATCCCAGATCATCCAAGATTGGAAGATGCAAAATATACCGGAAGATGCATTAGCAATTCTCTGGTAGACATTAGAGGTGCCTCACACTGAGGGACCTGGGGAAACCCGAACGAGCTGTAAGGTCTATAAGGTAAAATTACGATGGTGGAGAATCTCTCAACTTCCATAATATCTAATAGACCATCAATCAAACACCTGACACTATATTCGGACTAACAATTAGTTGGTACCACTGACCATCTTATTCCTTCTTATCCCAATAATGAACCCTATTCGAATTAATTTCCTTAAGACTCCTGATCACGCAACGATTGTAGCTCTGCTACTGTTGAATATACCTACCCTTCCACCCACTCCCTTCAGAGACTTACCATCTACGTAGGCCACAATGATCATGCTTAATAAAATGGCGAATGTATTTTTGTTCAAAATTTTGTAGACGGAAGAAGTTATGACTTATCACAATGACCTGGCCTTGTGGCAACTTGTACCACCGAGGTGCTAAATAAAGGAATGTAAGTTTTACAACTTTCTCCGTTAAAATTATCTTATTTCTCGACCAAGCCTCATTTTGCCTACTCTCTAATCACTCAACCAACAGATGGGAAATGATGACCCTACTTTCAAATAATGTTCTACTTTAACTTTTACTAACTTTAATCTGCACCATTTTAGTTCCAAAACAAATTTTATAGGGCTAAAGACGCCACATAAACTGAACATGAAACATTCATCTCATTCAGCAAAATGGTACAAAATTTGATTTAAAAATACCTAGACTGTTTCTTTGTTTGCCTTTACTCCACCTATCCAGTAATTCATAACTTCAGTCCCTCTAACATCACCCACCATACTGACTTCCAGCTACCTAATCGATCTCATTAT
>NC_087200.1:117405850-117423350 GCF_015104395.2 Macrobrachium nipponense | reverse complement strand
CTGAGTGTTTAGGGTATAGTGAGTATTTAGTTTAGGATTGAGTGAGTGTTTAGTGAATGTTTACTGATTGTTTAGGGTATAGTGAGTATTTAGTAAGTTTAGTGTTCCATGAGTGATTAGTGTATATATAGTGAGCAGCTACTGAGTATTGAGTATTCAGTGAGTGTTTAGTGTTATTGAGAGAGTTTATGTTAAGTGTGAGTGTTTAGTGAGTGTGGGTGTAGAGAAAGTCTGAGTATTTTAGTGAGTGTATAGTAAGTGTGAATGTTTAGTGAGTGTAAGTTCACTGCGAATGTTAGTTTTAGTGATTGTACATTACTGTTTAGTTAGTGCTTAGTGACTGTATGCAAAGAAAAGCCCTGCAATTTACAGGAACCATTTATATTAGACACTGTTTAATCCAAGGGCAGATGCTTAGAGCTTGACCACAATGATTGGAGTCCTTAGGCCAACCTGATTTTGGAAGGTAATTTTTCTCTGTGAAATTGGGTCCAGTAATAAAAATAATAATAATAATACCAGCAACAATAATAACAACATTAGTGAAAATAATAACACTAATAAAGTAAAGTACAATGAGTTGGACCGAGACCTTTCAATATGGCCACCCGAGGTCACATGCTCGGCAGGGATATCACCACTCCAGTTATTGGCGCTATATGGTCAGGAGGGTGGAAAAAAAGTCAAGCAGAGGGAAAGAACAAGTGACGTGGCTTTATGCTATACACAAACAGAAAGTGTGCCAGTTAAGAAACTGGTACCTTCACTAAACAACCATACCACCTCAGTACCTTTGTATATAGCATAAAGCCACTTGTTCTTTTGCCTCTTCTTGACTTTTTTTTCCACAGTCCTGACACGGATCAGCGGGACTCCGCTTGAGCAAGGTGTTTTCCTAATTTTTTAAGATGTATTAATTTGTAATTTTACTTAGAAGTGTTTTAATTGTTTATAATTTTACATTTCCCTTTCTTAAACGTGTTTCGTATTAATGTAATATACATTCTTTGAGGTTTCTTAATTCGCAACTTTACTTAGAAATGGTTTAATTGTTAATAATTTTATGTTATCTTTATGTGTTTTGTATTAATGTACTATTAATTTCTTGCTTTTAGCCTGAAGATGGAGCTTCGTCTCAAAACATTCCTTCCGTATCCCCATGACTATTTCAATGAGAATTAGTCCACCTGTGATGAAGAATTTTATATATGTATATGTGTGTGTGTATATATATATATATATATATATATATATAATATATATATATATATATATATATATATATATATATAATACAAATAGGATGGAATAAAGCCAATGTAGCATTATCTTTTTATTTTCCAAATTTTCGAGACAATGAGTCTCATCTTTAAGGCTGTAAAATATACAAAATATACAAATCAATACAAGACTCAGTATTAGCATCAGTTATAAAAGTGAAAAATCATAAAACTTACAGTCTAAAAAACAATAGATGAGTGACGTTCTCTCGTTTGGAAAGTAGGACGTCCACTATGCTATGAACAAAAGTGTGGAAGAGGTCTGGCCATTTAATGGGGCCACAAGCTGTTTAACTATTAACGATTCCAAAACAGAGAGAGAGAATAATTGTTGGGTGCTTGGGCAACGGTGTGTAAATCCTTATATGAAAATGAGACTCAAAGCCTCGAAAACTTGGAAAACAAAAGATAATGCTATGCTAGCTTTTTTTCCATCCCATTTGTATTGAATCTACAGCGTTCCAGATGCCCACACCCATATATATATCTATATATATATATATATATATATATATATATATATATATATATATATATATATATATACACATATATACACTATATATATACATATATATACTATATATATATATATATATATATATACTATATATATATAAGGCAATTGGTCTGTCTGTCTGTTTGTTTGCTATGCAAGCCCAGACTATGAAAGCTAGGACTACCAAATTTTTACCATAGACTCTCCTCCGACCCAGGAAAGTTTTAGTCAATATCCAAAATTCGAGGGACGTTCCTAAGGAGGTCATACCCCACTTTTTCAAAACCCCTGATTTTTTACAACTTTCGGTGTTGACATCTATGTAGAAGTGTTTCTATAGGTACAAACAGGCTCCCCACAGTATGAGGGCCATAAGGCACCCTCAGTAGTAAGGGGGTTAACCCTTCCCCACAGGAATGAAGGTTGTAGGGTTTCCCACAATATTAGGGGCCAGGAGGCCTAGGCCCTTTCAATTTATCAACCAAGAGAGAAGGCCGGAATTACCGACCATGGGAGAAGGGCAGACTTATCAATCAGGGAAGGGGGTTGTACTCTACATATCTCAACCTTCACAGTAGGGGGGTGCAGGCCCCACTTAGGAATGAGTTCACAAAGGGTTCCCCCAGAATGGGGGCTGAGGGTTTCGCACAATATTAGAGGCAGGAGGCCTACGTCCTTTTGACTTACTGACCTAGGGAGAAGAGGGCTGTAGCCTACCTACCCCGACCTTGATAGCAGATGGGGCACAGCCCCCTTTGGGAATTAGGGCCCAAAGGGTCAAAGATGGGCCTACTGCATTCAAATTTGGTACCATGATTTAACATAAATGACTAGAAATGCATTTAACATCAATATCAGAGTTTAACTATAGGCTGGGTTTTATCGAGATCCATTTAAGGGGTCTTATATATACAAGCAGAAGGGAGATGTCATGGACTGTGGTAACTGCAGGGGAATTATTCTAACAGAGCATGGATTGAAAGTTTTAGAGAGAATACTGGATGAAAGATTAAGAGAGATTGTAAAGATCAGGAGACAGCAGTATGGATTCATGAGAGGAAGAGGGACAGTGGCTGCCATCATCACAGTAGGACAGCTACAGGAAAAGAGGCTAGAGGGAAACCAGTAGCTCTATTGGTCATTTATAGACCTAGAGAAAGCATACGACAGAATCCCAAGAGAAGTGATGTTTTGGTGTTTAAGGAAAAGGAAAGTCGCAGAAAAGCTGGTCAGGGTGGTTGAGATGATATAATAAAGAAAGAGCACAAAAGTGATAACAGTAGTTGGGGAAACAGAAAACTTTAAAGTTAGAGTTGGATTACACCAAGGGTCTGCATTATGCCCATTTTTGTTTGTGCTGGTCATGGATGTGTTGAGTGAAGGGATTGAGAATGAAGAGCTGTTGGAATTGTTGTACACTGATGATGTGGTGATTACTGCTGAAAATGAGGAGTACCTATAGAGAAGAGTTGGATAGTAGCAGAATTCTTTAGATAGGGGTGGCTTAATGGTGAAGATGAATAAAACAGAGGTTTAACTGAGCAGTATATAAGATGGAGACAGAATAGTAATACAAGAAAGAAGAGGCTCAATTATAAAACAGGCGGAAAAATTTAAATAATTAGGATCTACTTTAAGCCAAGAGGGAGGATGTGAGGCTGAAGTTGACAGTAGGATAAAAGCTGCATGGGGGAAGTGGAGAGAGGTAGCTGGAGTGGTATGTGATAAGAAAATGCCAATCAAGCTAAAAGTCAAGATATATAACACAGTGGTTATACCAGTGGTAATGTATGGAGCAGAAACATGGGCTCTAAGAAGAAAAGAGAACAGAGATGAGAATGCTGAGGTGGATTATGGGAATATCTCTGCTTGAGATATAGGAAAATGATGAAATAAGAAGGGCAGGCAGGCTTAGTAAAGATTACAGAGGTGATAAGAAAGTCACGACTGAGATGGGGGCATGTGTTGAGGATGGATGACGAGGAGAGAGTGAAGAGGACTTGGGAGGAACTAGTTCGAGGAAGAAGATCGAGAGGGAGACAGAGATTTAGATGGCGAGATAAACATGAAGGTGGATATGGAGAGAAGATGTTTGGTGGAGGATGATGCCTTTGATAGAAGGCAGTGGAGGCGCATCAGGCAACCGACCCCTTATGAAGGGATAACAGTGGAAAAGAAGATTTAAGGGGGCCTTATGAAGAACATCTTTCCCAAGCAACCTTTCGCATCATGTATGCAGCTGCTGTCGGCTGGTGGTGCCCGACTGGGCTGGTCAGTGATACAGTATCACTGGCTGGGAAAAGATGTACATTTAGGTCATTTAGAAGTGAATGAGTGTTCGATAACACGTCCGAAGGACAAGTACAGCTACTAGTGTGTGTGTGTGCATGTGTGTGTATATCTATATATATATATATATGTGTGTGTGTGTGTGTATGTATGTATGTATGTATGTATGTATGTATGTATGTATGTATGTATATATATATATATTATGTATGTGTATGTATATATATATATATATATATATATATATATATATATATATATATATATATATATATATTCAATTACATTTTCGAGAGGTGCTGGAGTTTACTATACTGTATTTAATAGGACCTTGCAATAAAAATCCTCAAAATACCATAACCACAGAAAAAAAGAACAAATGATAACTGGTAGGTCTCCAAGTGAGAAGTCTGCTTCTTGACACTCACTTTATTTACAAGCACAATGCTAAATCAAAGGTGACAGATCTCACTAAAATGAAAATGTACAATAAATCACTGAATTGGAGATTAGCAATTCAAGTAATTTGGAGGTATACAAAACTGGACCATATACATACAAGAGGTCCTTAAATTTCACACAGCAATGCAGTTAACATCAGCCCTCTAAGAGAGATTCCTCGTGGCCAATCAGGATGACAGGAGAAACCTCTGCCTGCTAAACGGCACTGACAAGACTACTGGAAGTGAAATCATTACAGATGAGACTAATAATGACAATCTCTCTGGATAAGTTATTGCACAAGTAAAATAGATTGTATTACTCTAATCACTTCTAATAAGGGAATGGCATTACTCTGTGCACTTCTAGCAAGGGATACACAATGATACTGATAAGGCCACTGTTTGAGTTGAAGAGACAAGAATTTACTGAGACGATGAAATGTGCAGGAGAGAGAACAAACGAGTCAAAGTATAAAATACGGCCAACCAATTTCCCTTCCGGAGCACATTACCTTCAATGTTTCCTGGGTTCTATTTGCACACACAACCTTATGTCGATGTGATCATCGGTGACATCCTGGAATTGGCACTTCTGTCCAGCATGAGAGAGTCTGAGAAAGAATGAGTTCATCTCCAGCCAGAGGCTTCAGCAGTCAGGTAGACAGAGAGATCGCCACGTGGTGTATAGACTAAGTATAAGAAATTTGAGTCCCCGCCTGCTACACTGTTTCGGGTATCAGCCAGCCAGAGAGCTTGCAATGATAGCACGTAGATTTGTAGGTACCCTACACTATTTATTTCCACATGGTAAGTTATATGTATACCAAGTTTGGTTGAAAATTTTCAATGCGTTACAAAGTGTATGTTACACATACACAAATATACATACATACATGCATTGATTCATATACATACAAACACATACATATATATACATACATATATATATATATATTATATATATATATAAAATATATAAATATATATATATATATATATATAATATATATATATATATATATATAATATAACTTGATCATGAAGTATATAAAACATGATACTATGTATAATTAAAGGTAATCCACATAGGAAAATGAAAACACGAGATCTACCAAGATCTTTTGGTCTTAACAACCCTTTACTTAAGGCAAGAATGATCAGAACAAGAAAAACACAGTACATGTAAGATTAACAAAGGGTCCAATTCACATTGAAAAAATGAAATAACGCCAGTGGAAGGGTTTAAAGATTGTACATGCAGCCAACAACACGTGGTCACAGGTAATCTAGTCAGAAAACCATACACTTTGAAAACAAAGAGGCACATACGACCTGACAGTACAAGTTTAGTAAAATAACAAAGGACAGATTAAGGATTTAGGAGGGGGTGCGCTCAAACATGCTGGTCAAAGGCAATTTAGCCCTTAAACGCCGAAACGGTATTTCAGAAATTGTCTCCCGTAAGCTGGCGGGGTTCGGGAGTCAGCGCCAAAGCGGAAAAAAAGTTTTTTTCAAAAAATCACAGCACCCTTAGTTTTCTAGATTGAGAGTTCAATTTTGGCTCCTTTTTTGTCATTGCCTGAAGTTTAGTATGCAACCATCAGAAATGAAAAAAATATCATTATCATATATAAATATTGGCATATATGACAGCGCCAAAAAAAATTTCATATATAATTGTATACAAATCGCACTGAGGAAAACGGTTAAAGCTAATGAGCTAATTTTTTTCGTTGTACTGTACACTAAATTGCAATCATTTTGGTATATAACAAATTGTAAAACGATCAAAGCAACACAGAGAAAATATTATCACAAAATGATGCATGAATTCGTAACATGCGGACATAAATTTTTTTTTCAAAAATTCACCATAAATCGAAATATTGTGCTAGAGACTTCCTGTTTGCTGCAACATGAAGGTAATTGATTGAATTTTACTAGCCTGTAAGAGTTTTAATTTACAATTGCATTTTTCGACCATTTCGGTCAAGTTAAAGTTGACCAAATGTCGATTTTTTTTCATTTATCGTGATTTATACGTAAATATTTCAAAAATGATAAAATCTAAGACCATGAGTTATTTATTGTTGAATTCTACATGTAATTGTACACATTTTCATATATAGAACTCTATATAACGGCTAATATAAAACGGTGCCAATATTACGACAATGTAACTCTAGCATTTCGGAGATTTGCGATCGAGATTCCGCGAGCGGAGGTAAGGAAAGTTTTTTCAAAACTTCACCGTAAATCGAAATATTGTGCTAGAGACCTCCCTTTTGTTTCAAAATGAAGGTAAATGATTGAATATTACTAGACTGTAAGAGTTTTAGCTTACAATTGCGTTTTCCAACCATTTCGGTCGAGTCAAAGTTGAGCGAATGTCAATTTTTTTCTATTTATCGTGATTTATATGCAAATATTTCAAAAAAGATGAACGCTACGACCATGAGTTATTTTTTGTTGTATTCTACATGAAATTGCACACATTTTCATTTATACAACTCTATATAACGGCTAATATAAAACAGTACAAATATTACGACAATGTGACTCAAGCATTTCGGAGATTGCGGCCGAGATTCCGCGTGCCGAGGGAAGGAAAAAGACTTTTTCAAAAATTCACCATAAATTTAAATATTGTGCTAGAGACTTCCAGTTTGTTTCAAAATGAAGGTAAGTGATTGAATATTACTAGACTGTAAGAGTTTTAGCTTACAATTGCGTTTATCGACCATTTTGGTCGAGTCGAAGTTGACTGAGTGTCGATTTTAATCTATTTATCGTGATTTATATGCAAATATTTAAAAAATGATAAAAGCTACGACCATTATTTATTTCTAGTTGTATTCTACATAAAATTGCTCACATTTTCACCTGGGTAATGCTTGTAAACAAAACAACAGCTTGATCCGTGAACTCCCAGCATCCCTCAAGGCACGTGATTCAAAAGTTTTCGCCAAGTAGGCCTATAACTATTTTTCCGCGAATTTTAAAAAAAACTTTTTTTGCGTCTACGTATCATACGTCGATTACGCACCCAACAGACAATTTTTGTCGACGTTTAATATGTCCAATAGGCGTTTAAGGGTTAATTCGCAAAACAATGCACTTTGCATCATTAACATGAAATTTACAAAAATGCTCAAATAATGAGTGAGAAACGAACATAAGATATAAATATAGTGAGCAAACAGAGAGAAAAAATAATAACTAAAAACATGTGGGACTAATTAATTAATTGATTTTGAGATCCTTCATAAACATTTTACAAATACATAGGTCCAAATGGTACAATCCTAGACTAAAATTTAGGCTTTTTTATTGGTGATTTGTTTAACTGCTGATTCCAGTAAATTTCTTGAAACAATCATTAGACCTAGCAATTAACCCTCTTACGCCGAAGCCCTAAAAATCAAAACCTCTCCTGTATGCAGGCGCCGGTTTGGAGTGAGCGCGGAAGCGGAAAAAATAATTTTTTTTCAAAAAAATCACGCGCGCTTAGTTTTGAAGATTAAGAGTTTCATTTTTGGCTCATTTTTTTTCATTGCCTGAAGTTTAGTATGCAATCATCAGAATGAAAATAATATCATTATCATATGTAAATAATGCGATATATGGTAGCGAAAAAAAAAAAAATTCATAGATAATTGTATTCAAATCACGCTGTGCAAAAAAACAGTCAAAGCTAACAAAAAGAGTTTAATTTTTTTTCATTGTATTGTACACTAAATTGCAATCCTTTTGATATAATACATAGTAAAACCATAAAAGCAACACCGGAAAAATATTATCACAAAATGATGTACGAATTCGTAAACGCGCGGATGTAAAAAAATGTTATTTTCAAAATTTCACCGTAATTCTTAATATTGTTCTAGAGACTTCCAATTTGTTTCAAAATTAAGACAAATGATTGAATATTACGATACTGTAAGAGTTTTAGATTAGAATTGCAGATTTTCGACCATTTCGGACGAGTTAATTTGACCGAATGTCAAAATTTTTATATATATCTTTTTTTATATGCAAATATTTCGGAGATGGAGAAAGCTACAACCTTCAATTATTTTTTATTGTATTCTTCATGAATTTGGCGAACATTTTGATTATATGAAACTCTATAAAAGGCTAATATAAAAAGGAGCAATATTAGGATAATGCGATGTACGTATTTCGGAGACTTGCGGCCGCGAATCGGCGCGCGGAGTGAAGGTAAATATATTTTTCAAAAATTCACCATAAATCACAATATTGTTCTAGACACTTCAAATTTTGTTTCAAAATGAAGAAAAATGACGGAATATTACTAGCCTGTAAGAGTTTTAAGTTACAGTTGCATTTTTCGACCATTTCGGTCAAGTTAAAGTTGACCAAATGTCGATTTTTTTTTAGTTTCGGATTTTGATTACAAGTCAAATTATTTCAAAAAAATGATAAAAGCTAAGACCATGAGTTATATATTGTTGAATTCTACATGTAATTGTACACATTTTCATATATAGAACTCTATATAACGGCTAATATAAAACGGTGCCAATATTACGACAATGTGACTCAAGCATTTCGGAGATTTGCGATCGAGATTCCGCGAGCGGAGGTAAGGAAAGTTTTTCAAAACTTCACCGTAAATCGAATATTGTGCTAGAGACCTCCCGTTTGTTTCAAAATGAAGGTAAATGATTGAATATTACTAGAACTGTAAGAGTTTTTTTGTTTTAGCTACAATTGCGTTTTCCCAACCATTTCGTCGAGTCAAAGTTGAGCGAATGTCAATTTTTTTCTATTTATCGTGATTTATATGCAAATATTTCAAAAAAGATGAACGCTACGACCATGAGTTATTTTTTGTTGTATTCTACATGAAATTGCACACATTTTCATTTATACAACTCTATATAACGGCTAATATAAAACAGTACAAATATTACGACAATGTGACTCAAGCATTTCGGAGATTGCGGCCGAGATTCCGCGTGCGAGGAAGGAACAAAAAAGACTTTTTCAAAGCAAAAAAATTCACCATAAATTGAAATATTGTGCTAGAGACTTCCAGTTTGTTTCAAAATGAAGGTAAGTGATTGAATATTACTAGACTGTAAGATTTTTAGCTTACAATTGCGTTTATCGACCATTTTGGTCGAGTCGAAGTTGACTGAGTGTCGATTTTAATCTATTTATCGTGATTTATATGCAAATATTTAAAAAATGATAAAAGCTACGACCATTATTTATTTCTAGTTGTATTCTACATAAAATTGCTCACATTTTCACCTGGGTAATGCTTGTAAACAAAACAACAGCTTGATCCGTGAACTCCCAGCATCCCTCAAGGCACGTGATTCAAAAGTTTTCGCCAAGTAGGCCTATAACTATTTTTCTGCGAATTTAAAAAAAAACCTTTTTTGCGTCGACGTATCATACGTCGATTACGCACCCAACAGACAATTTTTGTCGACGTTTAATACGTCCAATAGGCGTTTAAGGGTTAATTCGCAAAACAATGCACTTTGCATCATTAACATGAAATTTACAAAAATGCTCAAATAATGAGTGAGAAACGAACATAAGATATAAATATAGTGAGCAAAAGAGAGGAAAAAATAATAACTAAAAACATGTGGGACTAATTAATTAATTGATTTTGAGATCCTTCATAAACATTTTACAAATACATAGGTCCAAATGGTACAATCCTAGACTAAAATTTAGGCTTTTTTATTGGTGATTTGTTTAACTGCTGATTCCAGTAAATTTCTTGAAACAATCATTAGACCTAGCAATTAAAGAGCTATCACCCCAATTTATACATTGAGATTTTTCGCTCAGATGGATAAATAGTGCATTTGAAGTCTGGCCTGTTCTAATTCGTATATCTAAATTTTTGCTTGATTGACTGACATAAAAAGATGGGCAATCCTTAACAATGAATTTTGTAAATGATGTTGTTATTTGTTACAGGTCTTTTCTTAATAAGCATACCTTTAATGGTATTGTTATAAGAGAACACAACACTAACATTAAAGATTTAAATATTGATTTTAGGGTTTCAAATCCACGAAATCAAGACAAGCTAAGTACATTTTTAGGGATTTCTTTTTCATTATCAACAACACTATAAAACTATTTGTGAGCTTTTGAATAACAAATCAATTATATGAGGTGGGTATCAGAGATCATTTCCTATCTTTTTTATGTATTCTATTTCTTGGTCAAGATATTGTGGACTCATAATCCACAAAGCACGTAAGAACATGGAAGAAAAGAAAAAATTGAAATTTAAATATAAAGATGGTGGCCAGAATAAAAATGTACATAAGTTAAATTATTTGTGGGTTTCCTATAAATACTGTATTTACATTGGAAAGACTCTCTATGTATTAATACATCTAAGGAAAGGGATGACATTGTTATTTTCAATTTCAACAGTGAATTTTATGGATGGCACTAAATTATTCAATTTAGACAATAAATCTTTTACATTGATACCAACGGGTAAAACTACTAAGGTGTCATCTACATCTAAACCACTAAATTACCTGTGACCACGTGTGGGTGGCTGCTTTTAAAATCTTTAATGTAACCCATAGGCATTTTTTCATTTCTTTAAAGTAAATCGGACCTTTTGTTAATTATTCAGTAATGTTCATTAGTATATGTTTACCTGTACTGTGTTTTTCTTTGTTCTGATTAGTCTCGCCTTAAGTAAAGGGTCGTTAAGAGTAAGGGGCATTGCTACTGCAGTACCCGAGGCATTTCTGAAAGAATATGACCTAACCCAACCTGCCTTAATTTAAGCTACCCTCGGATGCTGTGCCCTGACCTACTGCGCAAATGCCCTTTATATGCAGGTATTTGTACTTAGCACTGGTATCAACCCGCCCCCCAATATGACAACCAATTGGTATGTTTGAAACACTTAGCTATTCATGAATTTTTATCACAGTTTTTATATTCGCAAACCTTAAGTTACAGATGTCGTTTCCACAGTAAACTCATTACTGAAGCTGGAGGCTGTTGCTATTGGTGGATTGAATCTGCCAAGTGACAAGCCACTTATCATTTATATCCACAGTAAACTCATTACTGAAGCTGGAGGCTGTTGCTGTTGGTGGATAGAATCTGCCAAGTGACAAGCCACTTATCATTTATAATTTCAACTCAGTATTATTTCCAAGGTAGAGCGAATTGGATATTTAACAACACTTGTTTGTATGTATAAACAATGTCATTGTGATGTGATACAAATTTATAATTAGCTACCAAATTGCTGTCATGGTGAGGATGGGTTGTTACCCATGCTAAGTACAAATACTTTTATTCAACGGGCATATGTAAGGCAGAGTCGATATCAACTAATATCTATCTTGACAGCCAAGTGGTTAGATAATATGTCACCTAAGTCAGAAGATGTTACTCTTGGTGGATCAAATCTGCTGAGCGACAAACCCCTTGTTAGTTACAATTCCCCTTCAGTATTATTTCCAAGGTACAGCATATGGAACATTAAACTGCATTTACAACTCAAAGTTCATGAATATAAAAATGTCAGGGTAATGTGATAATATACCATAGTCCTACAGCACACTATTACCGTAGTTGTTATGAATAGCGTTATGTATAGAATAGAACTGAGATATAATAATGTAATAACTTTATTCCCTATAGATCAAAGATCGATATAGATCAAAGATCAATCGGGAAATATACTGTTAAATATAAACCTAGTTATAACTGAAGCTGAGAAAACTGTTCAAGCTGTTAATGACTATTATCGTACATCGGCAACAAGGATAAAACTCCAGTAAACGTATGCCATCAAACACAACCGTAGATAAAATTGAGATAAAATCATTCTAATCAAAACTACTGTGCTTGAAAGAACACATTTTACTGTTGGTTTCACGCCGATATAAGTTAAATAACATAAAGTTTGAATTACGATGATATAAAGGAGAACTGCAAACGGAATCACGCAATTTTTTTTACGCAATAAACATGTCGCCAACGTAATCTGTTGACGAAAAAAAAAAAAGTAGTTCACATTCACAACGAGACATATTCAATTCATATTTCCACCTAAAAACACGTCGTATAAGGAAAAATAACCTTGGCTCATATAAGTCAAGTATCTAGATATTTATGCTAACTAGGAGCAAGAGAATTCGCTCAGAATTGCGTTATGGCGAAACAAACTCGTGTTCGCCATCAGCTGATTTCATACCACAACATTGGCCGCTCCGCGGAATACTGGCTTAGATTTGCCGTAGTATTTTATAATACAATAATATGAGAATACAAACAATATTATTGGATACAGTGAAGTAATGCACAACTTTTAAAGGATTTATGGAAAAGATGCATAATTAATAAAATAACACCATGCATTTTTCGGAACAGTGGCAGACAAGAACAAACATGAAAAAAACATCCAACGACAACGTGGAGTGTAGTAAGGCTGCCTTAATTTGTATCATATTTATGATTTACAAAATTAAATATACCATATACGTAAGATATTTTCATACATATTTTAAACATAAAAGCATAAACATTTAAAAAATCGACACATCGATCGCTATATTTGCACTCCTTTTAACTCGATATTTTCGGAAGAGCGGCAGACGGTGGCTTACAAGAACGAACATGAAAAAACGTCGTATTTGATAACGCGTGAAGGACAGTTTCAAAAGTTGCCTTTTTATCATATTTCTGCACAGAAATAAAAAACCCTATATGTAATACATTTTCATACACATTTTAAACATAAAAGCATGAACATTTATAAAATCAACACTTCGATCGCTAATTTGCACTTTTTTTAACTATATTTTCAGAAGAGCGGCAGGCGGCGGCTCACAAGAAAGAACATGAAAAAACATTGCTTTTGCTAACATGAAGGGCAGTTTCAAGAGCTGCCTTCGTATCATATTCCTGTGCAGAAGTAAAAATACCCTATACATAATACATTTTCATACACCTTTTAAACATAAAAGTATGAACATTTATAAATCGACACATCCATAGCTAAATTTGTATTTATGTAACTCGATATTTTCGGCATAGAACAGCGTCAGAGGCATATATTTTACCCTAATATGTATGGAATAACTCTCCATAAAATTTGTTAATATAATTTGCATAACCTTTATGGTCTGAACGGCATTGCTACAAATGTATAAACTCGTTAGACAACGGAGCTAGCGGCGCTGTTAACTGAAAATTGTGCCGTAAAAATATCTTAACCCTTAAACTCCTAAGCGGTATTTTAAAAATCGTCTCCCGTATGCCGGCAGGGTTCGGGAGTGAGCACTGAAGCGGTTTTTTTTTTTTTTTTTTTAATTTTTTTTTTTTTTTTTTTTTTTAAATCACAGCATGCTTAGTTTTCAAGATTAAGAGTTCATTTTTGGATCCTTTTTTTGTAATTTCCTGAAGTTTAGTATGCAACCATCAGAAATGAAAAAGAATATCATTATCATATATAAATATTGGGATATATGACAGCGCAAAATAAATTTCATATATAATTGTATACAAATCGCGCTGTTAGCAAAACGGTTAAAGCTAACAAAATAATTTTTTTCCTTTGTATTGTACACTAAATTGCGATCATTTTGGTATATAACACATTGCAAAACGATGAAAGAAACACAGAGAAAATATTATCACAAAATTATGCATGAATTCGTAACACACGGACGTAAAAAAATGTTTTTTTTTCAAAAATTCACCCTAAATCGAAATATTGTTCAAGAGACTTCCAATTTGAATCCAAATGAAGATAAATGATTGAATATTACTAGACAGTAGGCTTTTTTTTTTAGCTTACAATTGCATTTTTCGACCATTTCGGTCGAGTTAAAGTTGACCGAATGTCGAATTTTTATTTATCGTTATTTATATGCAAATATTTCGAAAATGAGAAAAGCTATGACCTTCAATTATTTTTATTTGTATTCTACATAAAATTGTGCAAATTTTCATACATACAACTCAATGTAACGGCTAATATGAAATGGAGCAAATATTATGAGAATGCGACGTAAGCATTTCGAAGATTTGTTGTGGAGAATCCGCGCGCGGAGGGAAGGAAAGTTTTTTTTTTTTTCAGAAATTCACCATAAATCAAAATATTGTGCTAGAGACTTAGAATTAGTTTCAAAATGAAGATAAATGATTGAATATTACTAGACTGTAAGCTTTTTTTTAGCTTACAATTGCATTTTTCGACCATTTCGGTCGAGTTAAAGTTGAGCAAATGTCGAATTTTTATTTATCGTTATTTATATGCAAATATTTCGAAAATGAGAAAAGCTACGACCTTCAATTATTTTTATTTGTATTCTACATAAAATTGTGCAAATTTTCATATATAAAACTCTATGAAACGGAGCAAATATTACGAGAATGCGAAGTAAGCATTTCGGAGATTTGCGGCGGAGAATCCGCGCGCGGATGGAAGGAATTTTTTTTGTTTCAAAAATTCACCATAAATCGAAATATTGTGCTAGAAACTTCAAATTTGTTTCAAAACGAAGATAAATCACTGAATATTACTAGACTGTAAGAGTTTTAGCTTACAATTGCGCTTTTCGACCATTTCGGAATAGTCAAAGTTGAACAAACGTCGATTTTTTTCTATTTATCGTGATTTATATGGAAATATTTCGAAAATAAGAAAAGCTACGACCTTCAATTATTTTTTGTTGTATTCTACATGAAAATTGCGCACATTTTCATACATACAACTCAATGAAACGGCTAATATGAAATGGAGCAAATATTACGAGAATGCGACGTAAGCATTTCGAAGATTTGTTGCGGAGAATCCGCGCGCGGAGGGAAGGAAAGTTTTTTTCCAGAAATTCACCATATATCAAAATATTGTGCTAGAGACTTAGAATTAGTTTCAAAATGAAAATAAATGATTGAGTATTATTAGACTGTAAGATATTTAGCTTACAATTGCGTTTTTCGACCATTTCGGTAGAGTCAAAGTTGACCAAATGTCGAATTTTTTCTATTTATCGTGATTTATATGCAAATATTTCGAAAATAAGAAAAGCTACGACCTTCAATTATTTTTTGTTGTATTTTACATGAAATTGCGCACATTTTCATATATAAAACTCTATATAACGGCTAATATGAAATGGAACAAATATTACAAAAATGTGACATAAGCATTTCGGAGATTTGCGACGGAGAATCTGCGAGCGTAAGGAAGGAAAAAGTGTTTTACAAAAATTCACCATAAATCGAAATATTGTACTAGAGACTTCGAATTTGTTTCAAAATGAAGATAAATGATTGAATATTACTAGAATGTTAGATTTTTTGCTTACCCAAAAATACCAAATATATATATATATATATATAATATATATATATATATATATATATATATATATATATATATATATATATAATATATATGTATTACATTTTTCTATTCTGGTACGAATACATAACTAAAAGGAATGCAGGTGAAACTTTTCTTTTTGCATAAAATGAAATAACATAAAATACATCAATAGATACAGATATATAAAAACTTGTAATAAATATAAAACTAAATATAAAATAAATGCAGAATACTCTTAATCCTGACTCTTCGTACTATTCTTGTTTTCTCCCTCCTCCATTGAAGAGTCTTGCATTTTTTTCCTCTTGGCATGACGAGGTACAGGTGGAGGAGGGAGACGTGCGCCCTTACTGCTGATGCGGCGGCCCACTGCGCCCTCCGCTGTCGGTATGTCAGGCGCACTCTAATATATGACCGCATTGTGGTACTTGCAGTCACACTCCCCGAACCTGCAAAGAGCTATTTTGCAGGTGCGACAGAAGAACCAGGTGTCTCTCCTTCTGCCATTCATATGGCACACCCGGCACCGTTTCTGCCTGTGCCCTTGTAGGAGTTCCAGTGTGTGATCCCCTGGCTGCAGCCGACACACAGGGTCCGCTATCTGACGAGAAGTCATCTGAGCGGGGGCGGGATCATCAAGGACAGCGGCAGCAGGGGCGGCGGCAGCAGGGGCGGTGGTGGCGGTAGCAGCAGTAGGAGCAGGACGACCGAAGTTGGCCCTCCTAACATCTGCCCTTTCCTCTAGGGGCAGATGTGCAGCTCGGGGTAGGGGGGCAGTGATGGAAGGCCACTCATCGGGATTAAAGTTGATGAGGGCATTCCCGGCTACCTCGAGAAACTGGATGTGGGACAACCTCCGGAGATCTGGATTGTAGTACCCACAGTAGAGGATGTAGGCATTCTGGAGGGCCAACTGAAGAATGTATCTGAGGAGCTTCTGCGTCCACCTCCTGGTTCTCCTGGCAAAGGGATAATACTGGATGAGTTGACCAAAGAGATACATCCCTCCCTCCCATGTGCATATTGTAGTGCCCAATGACGGCAGGCCGCTCGGCTCGACACATGAAACTCCTCATACATAACTCTGCCCTGCCGAAGTGTCTTCTTCCACTGCACGATCTCCTCTTGGATGGGTTCATAACTTGTCGTAATCATAGGGATGAGTCGGACCCCCTTCCAACAGAGGACGAAGACAGCTCCCTTCCGCCGCCACTCTGTCTCTCCTCTTGCCAGATATTGCGGATGGCTAGCAAACCTCTTGAGGACATTCGGGGCCCCACGCACCAACCAAAGGGTACCACTGACGTGCACACCTGCTTCATACAGTTCCTGGGCCAGGGATACCGAGTTATAATAATTATCCATAAACAGGTGATACCCCTGGTTACAGAAACGATCCACAAGACTGAACACTGTGTCACGCAGCGTGGAGAAGACCCCGGAATACACAGAGAAGTCCATGACGTATCCAGTGTTGGACTCCGAAATAAAAAAGTTTCACTCCATATTTCTTCGGCTTCTTGGGGTTATACACTTTAATGCTAAGACGTCCTTTGTAAGGCATCATATCCTCATCCAAAGAAAGGTTCTTGCCAGGAACCACGAGAATTTTTCACCG
>NC_087200.1:117388350-117400850 GCF_015104395.2 Macrobrachium nipponense | reverse complement strand
TGTCTTCCTGTATCAGGGAGATTTGCGCTCCAGTGTCTTTGAATGCCTTGACCAGGCATGAGGGGTAGCTATCTCGAGGAAGCGCTACAAATATAGGACCCTTGGCTGAAGAGCCTAATGATGGCTGATTAGTAACCACCAGGGCAATGGCAAGTGCAACTGCTCTGCTAGGGGCAATCATTCCAGAGGATGGAGTGCCCATTGATCTTACAGGCAACACAATAAACTTTGTTGAAATCCCTGTTAGGAGCTGAGGAAGATTTATGATGTTCCTTGGATTGATCAGAGGGAGGCGTTGCAGTGACTCTTCCTTTAGATTTGAACTTGGATTCCTAGTGCCCCTGCTTTTACAATAAGTACGCATAGGAGGTGTAGAAGAGAGCACATTCTTTAGTTGGGCTGGCAATACAGTGTGACCAGGGGTTATCCTTTGATTCAGGGAACTGGCCGGAAGATGTAGGTGTCCAAATCATCCACCAAGTGACAACGCTCGTCTTGGGACGGCTGCACCAACACTGTCTCCAGCATTCAGGAGTAATCTTGAAGACTTTGATGACCACCTTCTATACCTCTTTAAAGTCACCCTGAGCACTAGCATCTAAGAAACAAAAGGCAACCAGGCCCTTTCCACCCATGTGCTTGCCAAGGAGCAGGGAGATCTGTTCCAGCAGCAGAAAAGTTCCCAAAGACATGTTCCACTTTGTCTAACCAAGCTTCTTGCTTGTCTTCATTCCACTGCAGGATCACCAAGGTGATACTCAAGGGGTAAGAATAAGGTGTGGAAGGTGGTGGAGTAGCTGGCTGTGATTGGGCCGATGCCACTGAATTAGCTTGCTGAGCTTGCTCCAGCTGTATCTCCTTGTCATTCACAGCTAGCTCATGCTGCCTCTCCTTCTCCTCCCTTGCTTATCTTTATTTCTTTTCTTCTTCCTTCTGCTTTCTCTCCCTCTCCTCCTTTCTTTCTTCTAGCTGTTCCTGTACCCACAGGGTGAGCTCTCTTCCCATGAAACCTGTCTCCTTCCCCATATACATGAAGGACTTGAAATTTGTCACCAAGGTGCTGGTGGGTTATGGCATGTTGAACTGGTGGCATGTTGAACTGGTATTGGGACAGAGTGAGCAAGGTATGGAGTGGTAGAGAGGGTATAGATTGGAAATGGCACTCTGCTTTGGCAGGGTGTGATTATGCAATGGAGTGGGCCGATGAACGGCACCACTAGTAGGCCCACTAGTAAATGAAAGGGTACCTGTGGAAGGCTACTCAGTGATGGGAGTGCCCATTTTGGTAAGGTGGCACTGGTACTAAGTGTGAGGGTATCCTAGAGAACTAGTAGGTAAAGAGTTGGTTCCGCAAGGCAGAGATAGACAGCACTGGTCCTGATATTAAGAGCAGTAATTCAGATGAATGCCTACAAATACTGTTGCATTACTCCTTATAGAGAGGGCGGCACTAGGAAAGTTCCTGGGAGTGAGTGAGTGGCACTCTAAGACCCAAAAAGGGGTTAGCTGAAATGAAAGTAAGGTGAAGAATATGCTGGTGCCACTTGATCCCAAGGGTCACAGTACTAGTTGTGTTCTTACACATAGTAGTGGGGATTTTGTGTTTTGGTACTTGGGTGTGGATGGGCATGGAAACACGATGCAACTGGGCCACGAGTGCAAAATCCACAAGCGCTCGAAATTGTTGTGGAACCACTGGGCCAGTAATGCAATATTTATACACTGGTGGGTTGCAAGTAAAGTGTGGATTGGAGATAGCACAGCCCAAGTCGCAAAGGAGGCAGATTTAGGGCAGCACGCAGAGATGCGGTGCGATCATTGATGAAGTTAGGTGGTATATACAAGATTTTGAGGCGAGACAAAAGTTACATGCACACGAAAATTGTTCGTTTGCTGAATGCAGAGGTGAGGTTCCAGAGAAAACTGGTTTCTTCCAAAGAACAATGGATAACATACACATGGTCGTTCCAGGTTATAGTGCGAAGGTTATGGGTTTCAAGAAATGGAGTTAAGGTTATATGGTTCTGAAGAACATAAAATGAGACACTGTTACAATGGTAGAGAGAGAGAGAGAGAGAGAGAGAGAGAATTATTGAATGTTTTGGCACTTAGGAGTGCAGACTCGTTCTGGAGAATCGAGTGTAAGGTTAGTTAAGGACTGGAGCTCTCGATACCCACTTATGTTTGAGTAGCTCGACCATGTAAGGTATCACGGAAGTAATGGGTAATATGGCATGGATGTCTTCATGAGTTTGCATAAGTGAGAGACAAGTAGAATGAACGTTTAGCGTGGGAGGCTTACGTAAGCAAAGTAACTAAATTTTCGTGCTTTGATCAAGTATGAAGCTCTACACTTGTACACAAATGGTTACAGTGGACCACCTGTTCATGGGATGATGTGTACCAGAAGCCAGCACAAATCAACTATACCTTAAATTATTATCCTATTAATGTATTAATCTTTAAAATTACATTATAAATAATATAATTTCAAAGTCCCCTTAAACAATAGTACCTTTAAAGATATATACATACGTACTTCTAAACCATCAAGCCAAAACAGCGTGCGTTACTACTATGACATATCTTGTGCCAGGCAAGAGAGAGAGAGATTTATCTCTTTAATCTCAGAAATATTATTAATCTATTTCTCATTACCGAAGACTGACAACGAAAAAAGTAAGGTTTGTTTTTTGTCTTCCCAAGATGTATTACCTTTATTAGCATTTTTAAATCACTATGAACACACTCACATACATAAACAACCCAAAATAGTGGTCAGCTGATTTGAACCTGAGAGCAAACACTCTCGCACACTAACTTATAAAGACTTGAGGAAAATGTGACTTATTACAAGTAATGACTCGCAACATATGCCAAAGGGAATTCAAACTGTAAATGCAAATGCTCAAATGAACGGACTAAGAATTTTGGGACAAGGTCATTGGTATATGAAATGATGATGTAGTTACCAAGTGTGCGGGAAAGTTTAACGAGACGCAGTGCTGTGTACGTGAATGGGGTTGCCAGATACTGTTTTCCTAGCTAAGGGACTGCAAATTCTTCAAGACACATGTAGTATGGGAAATAATCGCAATTTTCCCTGATTTTAACACTAATACTTAACTTCCTTGCTAATCCTAACAAATTAAGACATGCAAATTCGGAAACATGTAGTAGCAGCAAAATCTGGAGTTTTGAATGGCAACACACTCTCACTGAGGAAGTTATAACTTGGTATGCATGCAACAGCATTGTTTAGAAGGAAAAACTAATTCCTTCTTGTACCTTAATTCTGAAGAATGGCTCCTGTAGTTGTACCAATGGAAGGACGTAAGATTAGCACGACTGAGTCATTCAGCCACAGAGGGATATTGGCTCAGCAGTGTTCAGGTCTCTCTCGAAGTCCTACAAAAGGGGGCTATTTATCACCTACCAGATTACTGGCATTGGAGCCCAACATGCATACAGATGCATTCCTGGTATGACCAAATTTTTCTTTAGGTGAATACTGGGCAGTTAACCCTTAAACGCTGAGCCTCTATTTACCAAAGTGTCTGTCGTATGCGGGCGGCATTCGGGAGTTAGCGCTGAAGCGGAAAAAAAAGTTTTTTTTCAAAACATCAAAGCACGCTTTGTTTTTAAGATTAAGAGTTCATTTTTGGCTCCTTTTTTTGTTATTGCCTGAAGTTTAGTATGCAACTACCAGAAATTAAAAAAATATCATTATCATTTATAAATATTGGAATATAGGACAGCATGAAAAAAAAATTTCATTTATAATTGTATACAAATCGTGCTGTGAGCAAAACTGATAAAGCTAATGAGTTCTTTTTTTTTCGTTGTATTGTGCAACTAAATTGCGATCATTTTTATATATAACAAATTGTAAAACGATCAAAGCAACACAAGAGAAAATATTATCACATAATGATGCATGAATTTGTAACGGGCGGACATAAAAACAAGTTTTTTTCAAAAATTCACCATAAATCGAAATATTGTGCTAGAGACTTCCCGTTTGTTGCCAAATGAAGGTAATTGATTGAATATTACTAAACTGTAAGTGTTTTAGCTTACAATTGCAGTTTTCGCCTAATAGAAAATGGTGCGAAAATTACGACATGGTGACTAAAGAAATTCTGAGATTTTCAGCCGAGTTACCGCGCGAGGAGGTAAGGAAAGTGTTTTTTCAAAAATTCACCATAAATCGAAATATTGTGCTAGAGACCTCCCGTTATTGCAAAATGAAAGTAAATGATTGAATGTTACTAGAAACAATTGCGTTTTTCGACCATTTCGGTCGAGTCAAAGTTGACAGAAAGTTGAAATTTTGGCACTTATCGTGATTTATATGAAAATATTTCAAAACTGATAAAAGCTATAACCATGAGCTATTTTTGTTGTATTCTACATGAAATTGCGCACATTTTCATGTATAACACTTTATGTAAGGCCTAATAGAAAACGGTGCAAAAATTACGATAAGGTGACTAAAGAAATTATGAGATTTTAAGCCGAGTTACCGCGCCCGGAGGTAAGGAAAAACTTTTTTTTCAAAAATTCACCATAAATCGAAATATTGTGCTAGAGACTTCACATTTGTTGCAAATGAAGGTAAATGATTGAATGTTACAATTGCGTATTTCGACCATTTCGGTCGAGTCAAAGTTGACCGAAGGTCGAATTTTTTCTAATGATCGTGATTTATATGAAAATATTTCAAAACTGATAAAAGCTACAAACATGAATTATTTTTTGTTGTATTTTACATGAAATTGTGCACATTTTCATATATGAAATTTTATGTAATGGCTAATATAAAACGGTGCAAACATTACGACAAAGTGGTGAAAGAATTTCTGAGATTTTTGGCCGAGTTACTGCCCGCAGACGTAAGGAAAAAGTTCGTTCAAAAATTCACCATAAATCGTAATATTGTGCTAGGAACTTCCAATTTGTTGCAAAATGAAAGTAAATGATTGATTATTACTAGAATGTAAGAATTTTAGCTTATAATTGCCTTTTCTTACCCTTTCGGTCGCATCAAAGTTGACCAAAGGTTGAAATTTTGGCGCTTATCATGACTTATATGAAAATATTTCAAAACTGATAAAAGCTACAACCATGGGTTGTTTTTTGTTGTATTTTACATGAAATTGCACACATTTTTATATATAAAACTTAATGTAACGTCTAAAATAAAACAGTGCACAAATTACGACAAAGTGACGAAAGAATTTATGAGATTTTCGGCAGTTACTGCGCTCGGATATAAGGTAAGTTTTTTCAAAAATTCACCATAAATCGAAATATTGTGCTAGGAACTTCCAATTTGTTGTAAAATGAAGGTATATGATTGACTATTACTAGAATATAGCAAGAGGTTTAGCTTACAATTGCGTTTTTTTACCACTTCGGTCGAGTGAAAGTTGACCAAAGGTTGAAATTTTGGCACATTGTGATTTATATGAAAATATTTCAAAAATGATAAAAGCTACAACCATGGGTTGTTTTTTTGTTGTTTACATGAAATTGCACACATTTTCATATATAAAACTCTATGTAACGGCTAATATAAAACGGTGCAAAAATTACGACAAAGTGACAAAAGAATTTCCGAGATGTGTCGCTGATGCTTTCTAGTGCGAGAGGAAAGCAACTCGTGCTTGCGCGCCTGTGTAACACTTGTAAACAAAACAACAGCATGATCCGTGAACTCCCAGCATCCCTCAAGGCGCTTGATTTAAAATTTTTTGCAAACTAGGCCTATAACTATTTTTCCGCGAATATTTAAAAAACTTTTTGTAGTCGACGTACCGTACGTCCACTTAGCAACTGACAGACAATTTTAGTCAACGCATAATACATCCAGTCGGCGTTTAAGGGGGCCAGCCAGCTAATGCCATTTTTTAAGGACAGGACTTTGATATTCATACCACTTAATAAGGTGACTTGGGACATCTCCAAACCACATATGATTTTCGCCTCTGACCTTCGGTTTTTTAACGCCAGGGTGATTTATCCCGAAAATAACCATTTTTAAATTCTATCTCCTCCCTTGATATTTAATATTAAGACCTGGGATTACTACCATATATAGACCTGATGTAGACCTCCAATCGAATGTTTTTTTTTTTTCTTCTAAAAGTCCTTTTTTTTGCTAGATATGAATTTTTCAATATGGTAAAAAAATAAACCCTATAAATCACGAGAAAAAAATTTATATAAAAAAAACGAAACAAAAATGGGAAAAAAGGCTCTATTTGATTGTTCTATAATGTCTTTCTGAGTTATATACAAAATTCCAATGTTATAGCTTTAAAACTAAGTGAGAAGATAGATTTTGAAGGTCAATAAGTGTAGTTTTGAGATACGGGCGTTCAAAGTTTTCCTTCGTATTTCTATAAAGACAATGTTAATAAATAATGATTATTATGAATGTATATTTCTTTTTTGTGTATTAATAAACCAAAACTATTTTATTTATCATAATTTAATCATACATGATGATCCCTTTGCTCATATATCGTAGCCTGGGGCACTGCTTGAGGCAAGATGGGGCACTCCTTCCTTGGCAATTCTCTCTCCCCTTCACTAACTCGGCTCATTACATCAATTTTCTTTTTCTGTATGTTAGCGAGATTTTCCTTATATTTTCCTCTTTGGCATGATGAAATTCTTGCCGAAACAAAGACAAACAAACGTAAATGCAAGCGAATGTCAGAGGTGAAACTCGAAGGTGTACTCTCTTTTTACAAAGACAATTTAATAAATCATGATTATTATGAATTTTATATTCCATTTTGGGTATTAAAAAACCAAAACTTTGTTATCTATCATAAATGAAGATCTCTTTGCTCAAAGATCGTAGCCTTGGGCACAGTGTGACGTGTGCTGTCAGGCAAGATGGGGCGTTACTACGCAACCCTCCCCTCTCTCTTTACTAACTATGTATATATTATGATATTCTGTAATAATACTTGAGCGATTTTTCTTCGTCTGTATGTTAGCGAGATGTTTTCCTTGTCTTTTCCTCATTGGCATGATGAAATTCTTGCCAAAACATACATAAACATACGTAAAAGCAAGCGAATGTCAGAGGTGAAATCGAACGTGTAGACTACTTGAAGTTTGTGCTCGCACTGATTGTTGGAATGGTAGCTGACTGTAGTGAAGTCTCCCTTCTCGACTCGGAGAATGTCTACAGATGCCATTTCTCCCAATTTCTTTGACAATAATTATCAAAATTTACAGTAATAGAAGAAATATTGCATTTTCTTGTACGGATCAATGTTTTAGGTTTATTGAGTTACGTTAACTAATTATCCTATAACTACGAAAGTAAGAGGAATTTTGACGAAATATTTCGTATACGTATTCTCAATTGCCATATGAACCTCTATGAATTTTTTCATGACTGCATTTTTCGCCCTATACCACCATATATAAGGTTCCAGCCAGCCCGCTTAAGGGTTAATGCTTCCAACTTTCTCTCTTAGCGAAGGCTAGACGGTTAATCTGTATCTCAAGTCACACAAGAGGTGTGAACATCTTAATCAGTATCTTGGATCATTCAGGTGGCCAGGCATCTTCTCCAAGTTAAGGTCAGTATCTGGAATAACAGGCTCATCACAGTCAAGGAGCTCAAAAAAAGATTAAAAGTAACAAGGGAAACCAGAATGAGATTGAAGGGGCAATTCTGCATGACCGATCGTCAGTGTGCTGCGGCCAGCAAACTTAATTAACAGAAAGGTATTACGCTTGCTTATTGGGAAGTTTTACTTGATTCTTGAAAGGCAAGTTGCCTTTAAAATGTTAACTCTCTGCAATATATATATATAATATATATATATATATATATATAATATATAATATATAATATATAATATATATGTTAAGAGGAAGTCGGACGAAAAACACACATCACTAGGCTGTCTTTTTTATTATTTTGCCGACGTTTCGTAATTATTCACAGAATTACATCTTCTGGGCTGCACATAAGAAAAGACAAAAACATTAAAAAGTTAAAAGTATAGTCTAAAAGTTCATTTAAAATACATTAGAGTAAAAATGAAATAAATAAAAATAAAAACACAACCAACCTAGAGGTGAGACAGCAAGGAACTAAATTGAATTATTGAAGGAAACCACCACAGTACGAACTTATACTAAATACAATTGACTCGCAGATGTATGGGTGTTTAACGATGGTACGAGTTGTTTTATAAACAACGACTCAAGGATTGTTAACTCCTGTGGTTTGGTTGTATGACCGATTACACTGAAATCTTTGTTGTCAATGTAGGTTTTACATTGTTTTGCATGGTTCCTAATATTGGAGTGCTCTGGGTTTGAGATTCTGCTCCCTATGCGTAAACTGATTCCCCGATGTGAATCGATGCGCACCTAAGTAGTCGACTGGTGGATCCCACGTAAATCCCTGAAATACATTTAGGGCAAGTATATTTATAGATGACACCAGAAGACATATAAGGACACAGCTGATCTTTTATCTTAAACAAGGAGCCTATATTAAGAGGATTATTGGGAATTAATTTGACTGATATGGCTGGGAAATGGTCATGAATAATTTGTGTGAATCTTTCGGCACAGGGAGCAGAATCTCAAACCCAGAGCACTCCAATATCAGGAACCATGCAAAACAATGCAAAACCTACATTGACAACAAAGATTTCAATGTAATCGGTCATACTACCAAACCACAAGAGTTAACAATCCTTGAGTCGTTGTTTATAAAACAACTCGTACCATCGTTATACACCCATACATCTGCGAGTCAATTGTATTTAGCATAAGTTCGTACTGTGGTGGTTTCCTTCAATAATTCAATTTAGTTCCTTGCTGTCTCACCTCTAGGTTGGTTGTGTTTTTATTTTTATTTATTTTATTTTTACTCTAATGTATTTTAAATGAACTTTTAGACTATACTTTTAACTTTTTTATGTTTTTGTCTTTTCTTATGTGTAGCCCAGAAGATGTAATTCTGTAAATAATTACGAAACGTCCGCAAACTAATAAAAAAGACAGCCTAGTGATGTGTGGTTTTCGTCCGTCTTCCTCTGATTGTCGCTTGGAATAGTTCCCTGTGCCCTGTATCAATCTATCTATCTATCTATCTATCTATATATATATATATATATATATATATATATATATATATATATATATATATATATATATATACACACATGTGTGTGTGTGTCATGCCCCATCACACAATCGAGCCTTACCCGACAAACATTGTTGGATGTGACATCAGAAGCAGAAGTCAGAACCTTATCCGCTGTTTCTCTGCTTCTGACGTCGCATCGAACAGTATTCGTCGAAATTCTTGTTACAAAACATTGTACGTATAATTAAAATATATATGTCCAGTGCTTATAGCTTTCATCCAACTCCTGTGGACTTGATAATTTAAAATGAAGTATAATATACAAGTCAGGAAATAAAATAAAGTGGGACACCATAAAAGAACACAGAATGTAAAACTGTTTAATTAGTTTGTTGGGCTCTTATCAATTCTAAAATTTTTCTAGACATTTTTGGTGGAAGAAACCTGGAGTCTTCTGCTAAAGAACCAACAGGGTAATTTCGTTCTAAATTATGACTTTGATTCAAATGGCTAGATATACATATTCTAAAATTGCGAATAGCAGCACATTTATAAAATTCTTCACTTATGATTTCCAACAATGGCCAAGTTTCCATCAAAGGTATTATTTAACGAAATGAGGGCGTCTTCAATGCATCCAAGCATTTATACACAACTCAGCCATTTTTTAAATTTATTCTATGATCCCTGTCCCAGTCGTGTCTAGCTATAGAGCTATAATTATTCCCCAATATACATGTTGAAGTGTGTTCAACCACTTTCACCGATATAGCAAGACTCACAATCCAGCAACCAATAGCATAAACACCAATATCTTTAAACAATTTCACAGGGTTGTTTTTTTATGATTTTTTCTCTCAGCGGTGTTAATGCACTGGGATACAATATTGTACCCGTGTTTCTACATTGAAATTTTGAGAAATATCTTTAAGTTCCTTGTTGAAAGGGAGTGAAAGTGATTTCTGAAATAACGGTTGTTCAGGTCTTTCTTTTGGGTGATAATAGATCTTCCTAGCTCTAGGGAGACAATTTTCTATAATATATTTAGGGCAACACAATTAATGAAAACTTGAAACAATCAAGTTTAACTCTTCATCTACAAAACATGGCTCACACACGATATGTTAAAAAAAATAGATTATTAAATATGGAACTCTTCACTTAGACATCATGATAAAAGTTTAAAGGCAAGTAGCAATTAGAATATTTGTTCTTTCTGTATACACAAAATTTGAAGGGATTATTAACTTCGTCTCTGTGCACAATAAAATCTATAAAAGGTCATTTATGATCTACTACTTTTTTCAAAAGTGAACTTAACAGAAGGAACATAAATATTCAAAAGGGATAAAAATGTCATCAGATTTGTACACAATCAAAATTTCGTCCACATACCGTACCCATACAACCGGTCTATGATCATTGGGTATATTTTCCAGAGATAATCTCTCAAAAAACTCCATACATAATTAGTCAACATCAGGGCGTTTGTTGAAAAAGGCTACCTTCAAATTCAAATATAGTAGCATCAACTGACACTTTAATAAGATCACAACATTCATGAATAGGTAGTGGAGGTTCAAAAAATCTTCTTCAACAAGTCATGCCAAATTATCAAGGACAAACTGCAGAGGAACATTCGTAAAAAGAGACATAAAATCCAAGCTACACAGAGTACCAACATAACTTCATTGCCGAACTTTATCAATAAAAAAAAATCAAGGCTATGTATTAAATGTGAGCTGTTTACTTCACCAACCAAACTAACTCAAATTTCGGCTAACCAAACAGAAAGATCATATTGGGGAGTAATACAATTGACGATGAATTTTAGGCAAGCCGTAAACGTAACCAAATGGTGGTAATTTCCTAGTTAATTTGCTACAAATAACTTCTCTAACATTCTTACCCACACTGCCACAAACAATCTTCTTGATCTTTCTATTTAAAGTAGTAGACTGAAATTCGGAAACGGAAGGAACTTTCATCATTCTAATACAAGTGTTTTCATTATTTAGCAATCTACGCGCTTTATCCAAATAATCTATCTTACTCATTGAAACACACATCCACCTTTATCAGTCTGAGAAATTTTAATATAAGTTCAAATTCTAAGTTTTTTGAGGGATTCAGAAAAAACGTTTGGGCAAAAAATTCCCCATAAAACAACCACTGTACAAAATGCTATTAATAAATACAATATTAAAAACTGAAAATTAAAAGTAATTAATGTTACTAATACCTTTTATAGTCATAATCATCCGTGCCTGTCGAATCAGCCATAATTTAGAACCTAAATCACTCTTTGGCGGAAGACTCCAAGTTTCTATAGAAGAAATTGGAAGTAACAAGGGTCCAACAACCTGATCAAACAGCTTTACTTTCTGTAATGTTATTATTATTAGTATTATTATTATATTTTTCAATGGCTTCCCGCTTTACTTTGCTTCAGGAGATGTATATTATACTCCATTTTAGAGAGCGGGTCAACAGCATATGGAAGAAAGCTATAAGCTTTGTAGTACATAAGTACATAATATATTTTTAATATACGATGTTTTGCAACAAGAATTTCATTGTGGACTTTACCTAACATTTATAAGTACGACATATTACTTTTATGTATATATATGTATGTGTATATATATATATATATATATATATATATATATATATATATATATAATATATATAATATATAATATAATATATATATATATATATATATAATATATATAATATAATATATATATATATATATAATATCTATAATATATATAAATAATATATATATTAATATATATATAATAATATATATATATATATATATATATATATATATAATTATATATATATATATTACGTTCTTTTGGGGGAATTTTCACTGAAAACCTGGAAATGCAAATCATGGAGGGAAGCACAGAGCGCTTCTAGCCAGGAGTATTGCTTACACCAAAAGGACGAGTTTTCGCAACTTGTAAATGGTCAAGTCTTTCTTAATTTACAATTATGATATATTACGTCATGAAAAAAATCAACCTAGCGTGATACGCCTCATTATTTTCTCTTGTATATTTTACAGCGACGTTTTTGATCCCGTACATCACTATGCTGTTCTGCGCTGGTCTCCCGCTCTTTTTCATGGAACTGGCCATAGGGCAATACATCAGCTTGGGACCGAACATTTTGTTCCAGAAGATGGCACCCATTCTCTCAGGTGAAACCCAATATTTCTTTGTTTTTGTGTGATATGTATTCTCTGTCTCTTCCTCGCTCTCTCAATGCCAGTTTTCTGACTGACACACAATGGAAGTTATGCAAGGTCTTTGGTGTAGTAAACTATTCTCTACGTGTGGCTCGTCAA
>NC_087200.1:117373048-117382850 GCF_015104395.2 Macrobrachium nipponense | reverse complement strand
CTGAAGAAGATGAAGAATGGAAAGGCAACCGGACCAGACATGATTCCAGTGGAGGCATGGAAAGCATTAGGAGATGAAGGAGTGGATATACTGTTCGATCATATGATAAAGATCCTTGAACAGGAAAAGATACCAAATGAGTGGCGTGGGAGTATATTGATCCCAATTTTTAAAGGGAAAGGCGATGTCCAAGAGTGTGGTAATTACAGGGGCATTAAATTGATGTCCCACACTTTGAAGATACTGGAAAGGATGATAGATGCCAGACTGAGAAAAGAAGTACAAATAGGTAAAGAGCTGATGGGATTTATGAAGGTAAGGGGAACAACAGATGGTATATTTTGTCTGAGGCAAATAATGGAGAAATTCGGGGAAAGACAAAGGGACCTACATATGGTATTTATTGACCTTGAAAAGGCTTATGACAGAGTCCCGAGACAAGAGGTATGGAGGAGTCTGAGGGAGAAGACCTGGCCAGAGAAGTATGTGCGATTGATACAAGAGATGTACCGGAATGTATTTACCAGAGTGAGGAGCAGTGTTTGGGAGACAGAAGGTTTTGAGGTGAGAGTAGGATTACACCAGGGGTCGGCTCTGAGCCCATTTATCTTTTAACATAATGATGGATGTTATAATAGAGGAAGTTAGGGAGACAGTACCATGGAACATATTGTTGCGGATGATATTGTTCTGTGTGCAGAGAGCAGGGAAGATCTGGAAGTTAAATTGGAAAGATGGAGACAAGTACTGGAAGACAGAGGAATGAGAATAAGTAGATCTAAGACAGAATATATGTGTACCACCACTGAGGGGGATGATAGAGAAAGTATTCAGCTTGGTGGAGAGCAAATAAGGAGAGTTGATAAGTTTAAGTATTTGGGATCTTTTGTTAACGCTGGAGGAAGTATGGAAGAAGAAGTAAAGCATCGGGTACAAGCAGGCTGGAACAACTGGGGAGCAGCCTCTGGAGTTCTTTGTGACAAAAGAGTGCCGCTTAGGTTAAAAGGAAAATTTCACAAGACGGTGGTAAGAACAGCAATGCTGTATGGTACGGAAACAGCAAGCATGAGGAAAACAGAGCAGAAGAAGATGGATGTGGCAGAAATGAGAATGCTTAGGTGGATGTCTGGGGTGACAAGAGAGGATAGGATCAGAAATGACTACATAAGGGGGTCGACTAAGGTGGTGGAAGTATCAAAGAAAGTGCAGGAGGGGAGGCTGAGATGGTATGGACACCTGTTGAGGAGAGATGAGGACCCCGCTGGGAGACATACTATGGGGGTGGAGGTGCAAGGAAGAAGAAGAAGAGGGAGACCAGGAAAGAGATGGAAGGACTGTGTGAGAGGAGACTTACATGAGAAGGGAATTGATGAGGCAGAAGCGCAGGATAGAAATAGATGGAAATGGCTCATCCGAAACGGTGACCCCATATAAAAATGGGAACAAGCTGGGAAGAAGAAGAAGCTGACTTCTCCTCCTTTGAGATGTATGTATGGCCAGGCATAAGCTTCCAAGATAAGGCTGTCCCATCCACATTAAACACTTGCTTATGTAAGTAACCCCCCTCCCTAATTATCTTAGCCAACCCACTAGGGAATTTTTTGTTTCCTCATCAACACTAGCAGCTTCACCTTGCACCTTAAGATTATGCAAACTAGCTTGAGCCATAAAGCAATTAAACCAACCTTTACTCACCACAAACAGTTTACTTGCTCTCCCTTTCCTGCTTTCACTTTTTAATGTTTCACATAACCTTCTAGCCTTCTCTTGAATCACACTAAGGCTTACTGGAATTCACTGCTGGCTCTTATCTTCGAGCCAGATCAACAATAATCTCCATCTTGACAGTGAGACCTCTATGCTACTTCGTTATAATGGCTGCATTCATATGAGCAGCTCCCTTCACTTGTTCAAAGATACTTTCTTTATTCTTAATAATGGTTAAATTTAACAAAAAATAAAAACTACTGAGGCTAGAGGTTTGCAATTTTGTTTGTTTGATAATTTGAGGGTAGTTGATCAAAATGCCAATATCCAGCAGTAGTTTTTTAGATTTACAAAATGTAGGCAGGCAGACAGACAAAGCCGGCCCAATAGTTTTCTTTGGAGTTTTGTTGTATGTCGGAACGAGAATTTTAATAAATATGTTAATGGCGGTGTAGTATCAGAATGTTGTAGGTCAAGACCTTATATATATATATATATATATCTCTATATATATATATATCTTATATATATGTAGATATATATATATATGTAGATATACATACATATATACACATACACAGTGTTCCCCCCGTATTCGCGGGGGATGTGTACCAGGAACCCCTGCAAATAGCGCAAACCCGCGAATAGTTAGAACTCCCCTCTAAAAATGCCCATATCTGCCTATCTTGAAAGTTCAAATAACAAATGTATACTTAAAGTATCATCCTACATCAAAGATGCCATTGAATTGGTATTATTAATATAATTCCAAAGTAATCTTAAACATTTTACCATTAGAAATATATAAACAGCCAATAACAGGGAGAGAGAGAGAATAACTTCTTACGATATCAATAGATTGAAAGGAACTTCTATAGGCAACACTTATTTCCCCTCCCATAAATACATATATCTATTCCAGAGAAGGGACAAAGAGAGGACTGAACAATACTGTTTGTTTGTTTATCAATTCTTTTGCTGAGAGAGAGAAGAAGGAAGAAACATAAACACCAAATGTAACCTTATGTAACATCCTGCATCAAATTTACCTTAAATTATTATCTTATTAATGTATTAATCCTAGAGACTGTATCAATATAATTTCAAAGTAATCCTGAACATTAGTACCCTTAAAGGTATATATGTACGTACATACGTACTCCTAACACTTGCAGCCAAGAGAGAGAGAGAGAGAGAGTTCTCCTTACAGTATTTAAAAGAGTGAAATGGAAAGATTATTGTATTTAAAATACTCACACATGAATTTTGTAATTACATTTATAGTATTATTATTTCACATATAGTATTATTATTGGAAAACCTTAATAATAAACTTATTACATGCATGTACCATAAAAAGAATCTCCTCAGTAAGAGAGAGAAAGAGAGAGATTGCATATAAACCATTAAATTCATTGACCATTGTATGGCACTGTTACTTGACAAATTTGACAGCTTCCCAGCTCCAAGCGTCACTGGAGTTACGAGAAGGTAGGGAAATTGATACAGAAAAAGACGAAGGGAAGAATTTTCATTTGAAGTTAGTTATATTATTATTAATTAATATTATTTGAAAATATTAATAAACACATGCATCTACCATAAAAATTCTCTTATCACAATAAGAGAGAGGAGTTATCCTTATGTAAGTGAAATGGAAAGGTCATTTTTAACTCTTTAAAATACTTCCACATACGAATTTTGTAATTACAGTTTTATTATTATTATTATTATTATTATTATTATTATTATTATTATTAACAACAGAAAATATCAATAAACATTTTACATATTAGTACCATAAAAATTCTTTCATCTCAGTAAAGAGAGAGTGAGTGTGTGTGTGGTTATCTCTGTTCTCTCAGAAAATACTTATATCGCTTCCAGCGGTACAGAGGGAGGGAGTTACCACTATGACATACATATCCTGTGTGGCAAAAGAGAGAGAGAGAGGTTATCCTTAATTAAAAGAGTGAAATGGATAGATTCTTGTATTTCTTTAAAATACTATCACATAATATCAATTTTGTAATTACAGTTATATTAATATTTTTATTATTTGAAAGTATTAAAAACAAATAGTACATGTACTATAAAAATTCTTGAGTCTCAATAAATGAGAGAGAGAGAGATTGCCTGAACACTTCATGGCAACAACACAACAGCTCCTCCCCCTCGTCCCATCACTTGATATGTTTGACAGTTTTAGTACTTGGAGTTTGAGAGAGAAGACTGGGATTTCCTTCCTTCTTACATAATTTTCCAAATTTATAAACTAAAATCTTACTAATTCACTTTAGTATTTTCTTTAATGAATTGATGTTATTGCTGTATACATTAATATTAATATTTGAAAATATGAATTAAATTATTTATCCTACGAAAAAACCATACATCTGTGGAGGAGAGAGAGAGAATTATTATTTTTATCATGTGATATCATTTAATCTTATTAAACTTACTAATACAGTATTAACCCTTAAAAGCCGAAGCGGTAAAAATAAAAAAACTCCCCCGAATGCCGGAGCCGGTTTTGAGTGAGCGCAGAAGCGGAAAAAATAATTTTTTCAAAAAATCACAGCGCGCTTAGTTTTGAAGATTAAGAGTTCATTTTTGGCTCCTTTTTTTGTCATTGCCTGAAGTTTAGTATGCAATCATCAGAAATGAAAAATAATATCATTATCATATGTAAATAATGCGATATATGGTAGCGAAAAAAAAAATTCATACATAATTGTATTAAAATCACGCTGTGCAAAAAACGGTAAAAGCTAACGAGTTTCTTTTTTTTTTCGTTGTATTGTACACTAAATTGCAATCATTTTGATATATAATACATTGTAAAACATTAAAAGCAACACCGGAAAAATATTATCACAAAATGATGTACGAATTCGTAAAGCGCGGACGTAAAAAAGTTTTTCAAAAATTCACCGTAAATCTAAATATTGTTCTAGAGACTTCCAATTTGTTTCAAAATGAATACTAGTGATTGAATATTACGATACTGTAAGAGTTTTAGCTTACAATTGCGTTTTTCGACCATTTCGGTAGAGTCAAAGTTGACCGAACGTGGTTTTTTTTCTATTTATCGTGATTTATATGCAAATATTTCGAAAATGAGAAAAGCTACAACCTTTAAATATTTTTCCTATTATTTTACATGAAATTGCGCACATTTTCATATATAAAACTCTATGAAATGCCTAATATGAAACGGAGCAAATTTTCCGAGAATTCGATGTACGCAATTCGGAGATTTATGGCGGAGAATCCGTGCGCGGAGGGAAGGAAAGTTTTTTTCATAAATTCACCATAAATCGAAATATTGTGCTAGAGACTTCCAATTTGTTGAAAAATGAAGGTAAAATGATTGAATATTACTAAAATATAAGAGTTTTAGCTTACATTGCGTTTTTTTTTTTTTTTTTTTTTTTTTCGTTTTTTTTTTTCGACCATTTGGTAGTCAAAGTTGACCGAACGTGGTTTTTTTTCTATTTATCGTGATTTATATGCAAATATTTCGAAAATGAGAAAAGCTACAACCTTCATTATTTTCGTTGTATTTTACATGAAATTGCGCACATTTTCATATATAAAACTTTATGTAACGGCTAATTTAAAATGGTGCAAACATTACCACAATCGCAAGTATGATTTTTTCGGAAGAGTTACCGTGCGGACGTAAGGAAAATGTTATTTTTTTCATAAATTCACCATAAATCAAAATATTGTGCTAGAGACTTCCAATTTGTTACAAAATGAAGGTAAATGATTGAATATTACTAAAATATAAGAGTTTTAGCTTACAATTACGTTTTTCGACCATTTCGGTAGTCAAAATTGACCGAAGGTTGAAAATTTGTCACTTATCATTTTTTATATGAAAATATTTAAAAACTGATAAAAGCTACAACCATGGGTTGTTTTTAGTTGTATTGTCCATGAAATTGCACACATTTCCATATATAAAACTTTATGTAACGGTAATTTTAAAATGGTGCAAACATTACCACAATCGCATGTATGATTTTTTTTCGGAAGAGTTACCGCGCGGACGTAAGGAAAAAGTTTTTTCATAAATTCACCATAAATCGAAATATTGTGCTAGAGACTTCCAATTTGTTGCAAAATTAAGGTAAATAGTTGAATATTACTACAATATAGCGTTTAGCTTACAATTGCGTTTTCGACCATTTTGGTAGAGTCAAAGTTGACTGGAGGTTGAAATTTTGGCACATCGTTATTTATATGGAAATATTTCAAAACTGATAAAAGTTACAATCATGAGTATTTTTTTGTTGTATTCTAAATAAAATTGCGCACATTCTCATATGTAATACTTCATGTAACGGATAATTTAAAATAGTGCAAAAATTATGTCAAAGTGACGAAATAATTTTTGAGATGTGTCACTGATACTTTTTAGTGCGATAAGAAAGAAATTTGCGCTTGCGCGCCTGCGTAACGATTGTAAACAGAACAATGCCTTGATCCGTGAACTCCCAGCATGCCCCAAGGCGCGTGATTCAAAAGTTTTCGGCTGGTAGGCCTATAAGTATTTTTCCGCGAATTTTTAAAAAACTTTTTTGAGCCGACGTATGGTACGTCCATTCGGAAAATCGGGGGAGATTTTGACTCGACGTTTAATACGTCCATTCGGCATTTAAGGGTTAATCAGTATTAATATTTGAAAATTAGTAAATCATTTTTGTACCATAAACATGCATTTAGTCATGAAAATAACATCAAAATACACTAATTGGCGATGATTTTTGCCGGGAAAATCATGCGAATTGGCAAATCCCCCGCAAATAATGGGTAAACATGGCCCAGAGAGAAATCCGCGAATCCGGAGAACGCGAATACGGGGAACACTGTATATATATATCGTATATATAATGTGTATATATATAATATCTGTATATATATATATATATATATATACTTATATATATATATAATTATATTATATACACACATATACATACAGTGGTACCTCAACATACAAAAGTCCCAGGTTGCAAAAAATTCAAGTTACAAAAGCAAATACGAAGATTTTTTTGGCTCTACATACGAAAATAGTTCAGGTTACGAAAGGTTGTTGCTGTAAAGTCCCGAGATTTGCCCGGACCACCGATAACAATTTTAAAACTCGCGTGCCGCCAACTGAGTAGACTCGCCACCATCCTCCCGCTCTCCCATTGGTTCCTGATGCTAGTCACTGCCATAAGATCCTGCTCTCCTATTGGTCAGCATCATGCCTCTATGTAAAGGCGTTCCTTGACCATTTTTTGCGGCAGTGTTATAGTAAACACTGGAATTAGTTCCAATCAGAAAATTTCCCCATAAGAAGTGTTTCAGCGATCAATCATCACACACCATACAAACCTCCTGTAAGAGTCCCAGCCAGTCTATCCAAAACAACATGTATATCTGGCCGTGATTGATGTATTGGTAAGTGTGCAGTATTCTCACTAGTAACAGTATTTCCACTAGTTTTTACAATACACACTGCCTTTTTGCCTTCTCCTTCACCTATTTTCATTATTATTAATAATAATAATAATAAATAATATGACTATTATGATTATTACTATTACTGTTATATTATTATTTTTATCGTTATTATGGCTGTAATGATGTTGGTCTTGTTACTGTAATACAAGGAAGGTGTATTGACTTCAGGTAACGTTGTTTATGAAAGTTTAAAGCATTACTGCATTTTTTTACACAAACTGAAGGGAGGGGGGCGACATTTCACGTGCTTGCATGGAACTGCACCACATATTTTTTTTCTTTTGGGTCAAAGCATTCTGAAGGGCAGGGCTTTCATATGGTACTTGGTTGAAATTGATATGTTTCTTAGAAGTGGAGTTATTGTTTGAACTTTAAGAGCATTTTTCTCATTTTTAAAAAAGTGGCGCTTGAGCCTCTGTATTCAAGACTGTCACTTATGGTTCGTGTCAAGTGCTCCACATTTGCCATTGCAAGAATTACCAGTGAGAGATATGTCTCATTAGACTCAGTATCATCTTTCATTCAGTTTACCTCATGGTATAAGAGAAGTCTGGCCTGCCACCTCGGTGGCCGCGAGTGCATTAGAGATGTGTATTTCTGGTGATAGAAGTTCACTCTCGACATGGTTCAGAAGTCACATAAAGCCGTTGGTCCTGTTGCTGAATAACCACTGGTTCCATGCAATGTAAAAACACCATACAGACAAACAATACAAACAGAAGTCTGTAAGTCTCGTGCTTTATCACAATTGACCCATAGGCCACTGTGATGATTCAGAATGGTTTTTCAGACAAATACAGTGTTTTTTTATTTTTTTTTTTTTATTTTTTTTTTTTTGTCTTCTATGTACATTTTCTAATTTGTAAAGTGTTCAACTACTAGTTGTTCACTCCGAACTGGAGTAAATGTTTGAAGGCTTCGTCTGCCCTGAAGTGCGATAGATCAGGTTAAAGAGAAGAGTTCCTCCCTGAACCAACCTACGCAGTGAAGTTGTTTGTGCTGGCAGTACATCCCTGTGTTACACAGCTAAAGACTTCCAGCCTTCATTGCAGTCACAGATCTTTTTGCTGAACAGCAATGAAATAACTGAAGTTCTCTTTCAGTCCTCTGTAAGTTTCAGGGATTAGAACCATCCTCTTTGGTTGGCGTTATTAATAGGACTTTTCTCTGTCAGTATTTTGAAAGTTAACTTCTTTCCAATTCAGCTGTGAAAGACATGAGTACACACTCGCTTTAGTCTGTCACGTAAGTAGTATTGTTTCTCGTCAGTTGAGATTCTAATACTGATGAGAAACTTTTTCTCTGTCTTGCCATCCAAGGGCCCTCAGGCCTCTGGACGCTGACTCTTGTTCTGCACGTTCAAGCCCTTATTAGAGTTATCAGAAGAGTTTTTGTTTTTCAAGACTGCATCAGGCAGTGGCAAAGAAGATAGACGTGTTGCATGGATAGTCTTCAGTATCATCCTTTAAAAGGTGAGTTATCATGTCGTGACTTCATCGTGGATGTCGAATCATTCGGCATCTGTTTCGACGGGTTGAATCACTCATGATCCTCTGCTTTAGATTTTGTATTTTTTTATTCCTCTAGCAAGGGGAAGGAGATATGGGCAATAAGGCAGGAACGTCTCGTATGTTTGCCTTAATGCCTCCGACTCGTTATGTTCCTCATTGCTTTTTTGTATGAATTACAGTTCCTCACTCATTTGGAAAAGCCCAGAGGTCTGACTTTTGATCTTGTAGTCTTAGGCTCCGATCAATGTGTCAGAGGCAGGTCATTCATCCTCACTCTTTCGACCAAGAGAAATCGCCCAGGTGTGCTGAAATTGTCAGTTCTAGAGACTCGCTCAGATTCCTCCCTCCAACCAGTCAAACAGTGAGTCTTCCTAATGTAAAGGACCGAGGGTTTGGATATCGTTTAGGAACAAATAAAAATTTTTGAAAGTACATTATATTTTTCATAAATGTACAAATCTGAGGTCCTTTACATAAACTGCCTACCTCATGCCTTGTAGCTACTATGACTAAAGAAAGGCAGTTTAATGTACTTACATCTTTACTAGCAGCACTGTACTACACTGGTCTGGGACAAAATTTCTCATGTAGAAAATTTTCTCAGAACTTTGTAAAATACAAATTTGGGACATTTCATCAAGACATGGCCTTCCTCCTGAATTATTTTTCTGAGAATTCTTATTCCATATTTGTATTTTATAAAGTTCTGAAGAAATTTCTACATGAGAATTTTTGTCTCAGACCAGTCGTAGTAACTACATGGTCCGAAAAAAGTTACAAGAATTACTTAAGCATAGTTTTCCTCAAGTTAGTTTCAGGTTTGTTTTTGCTAACCCTTTTACTATAAGATCACTTTTGACGGAGAAGCGTATTCTTCCTGTGGACCTTGATTCGTGTGTTGTTTACTTCTTTACCTGTTTGCAGTGGTGGTCTGGGATATGTTCCCGCTAGCTCAGACACAGAATTTTGAAACACAGAGGTCTATCTGTTCGAACTAGGTTTAGCACAGGACCATCCTTTCACTGACTTGGATTTTAGAGTACTGTCTTTTTGTTCAAATAGAT
>NC_087200.1:117363048-117368048 GCF_015104395.2 Macrobrachium nipponense | reverse complement strand
CTTTTTTCTTTTTTCGAAATATTTGCATATAAATCATGATAAATAGAAAAAAAACCACGTTCGGTCAAATTTGATTCTACCGAAATAGTTGAAAAACGCAATTGTAAGCTAAAACTCTTACGGCCTAGTAATATTCCGTCATTTTTCTTCATTTTGAAACAAATTTTAAGTCTCTAAAACAATATTGTGATTTATGGTGAATTTTTAAAAAATATATTTACCTTCACTCCGCGCGCCGATTCGCGGCCGCAAGTCTCCGAAATACGTACATCGCATTATCCTAATATTTGCTCCTTTTCATATAAGCCTTTTTATAGAGTTTCATATATCAAAATGTGCGCAAATTCATGAAGAATACAATAAAAAATAATTGAAGGTTGTAGCTTTTTCCATCTCCGAAATATGTGCATATAAAAAATATATAAAAATTTCGACATTCAGTCAAATTTAACTCGTCCGAAATGGTCGAAATCTGCAATTCTAATCTAAAACTCTTACAGTATCGTAATATTCAATCATTTGTCTTAATTTTGAAACAAATTGGAAGTCTCTAGAACAATATTTAGAATTACGGTGAATTTTTGAAAATAACATTTTTTTACGTCCGCCGTTACGGAATTCGTACATCATTTTGTGATAATATTTTTCCGGTGTTGCTTTTATTGTTTTACTATGTATTATATATCAAAAGGATTGCAATTTAGTGTACAATACAACGAAAAAAATTAACTCGTTAGCTTTGACCGTTTTTTGCACAGCGTGATTTGAATACAATTATCTATGATTTTTTTTTTTTTCGCTACCATATATCGCATTATTTACATATGATAATGATATTATTTTTCATTTCTGATGATTGCATACTAAACTTCAGGCAATGGAAAAAAATGAGCCAAAAATGAACTCTTAATCTTCAAAACTAAGCGCGCTGTGATTTTTTGAAAAAATTATTTTTTCCGCTTCCACGCTCACTCCAAACCGGCCCCGGCATACAGGAGAGGTTTTGATTTTTAGGGCTTCGGCGTAAGAGGGTTAAATGAATATCTCTTTAAAAAATTTCCAGCTGTATGATGGAAGTGGTTCAGATTTCTTATTATTCATTAACCGTTAATGTATGATGTGACGTCTAATTATCGATTATGCTATGCACAAAAGTAATAACGGCAGTTGGGGAACAGAAAACTGAAGTTAGTGTTGGATTACACCAGGGGTTAGCATTAAGCCCATTTTTGTTAGTGCTGGTCATGGATGTGTTGAGTGAAGAGATCGGAAATGAAGAGCTGTGGGAGTTGTTTTACGCCAATGATCTGGTGATTACTGCTGAAAATGAGGACCCACAGAAAAGGGTTGGAAAGTGGCAAAAGCCTTTAAGAGAGGGGAGGTTCAAAGATGAATGTGAATAAAACCAGAGGTTCTGGTGAGCAGTAGGGAAGATAGAGACAGAATAAAAGTACGAGAAAGAAGAGTCGCGATTATAGATTAGGCAGAAAAGTGTAAATACATAGGATCTACTGTAAACTAAGAGGGAGGATGTGAGACCAGTGTTAATGTATGGATCGGAAATATGGACTCTAAGAAGAAAACAGGAACGGAGATGAGAATGCTGAGGTTGATTATGGAAATATCGCTGCTTGAGAGATTGGAAAAGGATGGAAATAAGAAGGGCAGGCATAGTAAAGATTACAGAGGTTGATACGAGAGGCACAATTGATATGGCATGGGCATGTGTTGAGGATGGATGACGAGAAGGGAGTGCAGGGGGCTTGGGAGGAACCTGTTAAAGAAATGAAGATCGAGAGGGAGACAGAGAATAAGACAGCGAGATAAAGTGAAGGAAGATATGGAGAGAAGAGGTTTGTTTTAGGGTGATGCCTTTGATAGAAGGCAGTGGAGAAGGCGCATCAGGCAGCCGATCTCTTAATGTAGGAACAACATTGGAAAAGAAGACTACGCTGTAGTTTAAAAGAAAGTGAAAGTAGTTGGAGAAAAACGTATTCAAGTAAAAGAAATTGACAGTAGTTGGAGAAAACCTATTCAAGTTGAAGAACTAACCTCTGATAAAGAGGACGATAAGAATGAGATATGGAAAAGTAGCAGTAAAATAGACTACTTTTCCAAGACTCTTAATCCCCTTGAAGAGGCTGGCGCCGACCAGGATCCACGAAAGGGCCAGGTAACCCACCAACTCCCACTGCAGGACACCAAGGTCATCCCAGGTCTTGCCTGTGACATGCAGCATGCGATTCCTGAAAGACACAGGGCAGCAAAAGTTACTCGAAATCTGGACGTAAGATATTTTTGTAAGCTTAGATGCGTGCGATAGTTATACTACAAGAAAAAAGATTATCGGTGTCCTTTATTCAAATACTGGAAATGAATGATTAGGAAATCCAACGGAACATTGGTTCAGGTAGAATGCTTTTTCCTTGTCCAGCTAGGGGTAAATAAAGAAAAGGGCAGAAAGGAATGTCTTCTCAAAAGAAGGAACCACTACTAGTAAAAGACATCAAGTTAACCAGAAATGATGTTCGAACAATTTTTGGTACGTTTTTCTATACATTTTGTTATCACTTTACCAAAGGCTCACTCACAAAAAGAAGTCCTCGCTTGGAGAGATTTTGTTAATAACTGAACTAGCTGCTAAAGCTCCCTCAGTTGGATGGTGGCAGTGGGTCAGGTTGTGAGCGCGGAGATTAGCAACCCCACAGTATTGGTCAGCCGTGAGGCATGTTTTGTTGTAGAAGAAGAGGGAATTGTTCTGGCAGACAAGGGCTTCTTCCTCCGAGTAGCATTCTGCGAGTTAAAAATAATAATAGAATAGAAGGGGGAAAGGGCTATTAAATTACATAAAACAGTCAATAAAAGTAACAAACATCCATACTATTGACAAGGGTTAAGTTTAGCTTCAAACTTAAGGACTTTGTTGCCTGTATCATGGGGTGTTACAAGTTCTAAGATTCACCCTGTAGTTACGTGGGTATTTTTTAAGGAAAATTATATTTGAGGCTTTAATAACCGTACTAACAAGTCCAAATTACTGAATTTGTTGTAATTTTTTGTTTTTTGCCACAGCACATTGTCACATTTTAGACCTGTTATGAAGTGTGTGTCATTATTACTAATCGTTACCTACTTTATTATAGTATTATGCAATGGCTATTCGCATCAGAAACAACTCTCAGGGCATCATTTTATATTTACTGAGGCTGTCCATTTCTATAGTGAATACAGTAAATGCAGTACATTTGGTAAAATAATTCGTCGTAATAAGGGGAAGGAGAACCCAACCCTGTAGGTGAAGGTTTGGTATAAAATTTCCCGAAAGAAATTATGGTTCAAAATTTGTTCTTGTAGAAAGATTGTAGGAATTGTTTGGTGAGAGAAAAGTATATAGGCTAGTTCAATGGTTCTAGGAGGATATAGAAGAAGGAACAATGGAAGATACGGTATTGATATTTTATCAGTTCTTAAAACAGATGGGCTTAAAAAATTCAGCATAGTGAAGGGCATTATAGACTGAAGTGATTGTACATTACACCTAGCTGAGGCGCACGAAGCATTATTCAAGAGATGTAGGATTTCATTGAAAGAAGGATCAGGGATCGAATCGGAAACCTGTAATACAGTGGTACTCGAGTTTGAATTATTCTGACGGCAGCCCATCGTCATGAAAGTAGGCAATAGGATAAGTAACAAAACCTAGTAAGTAACAACGAGCTTTCAATATAGCCTACACCTGAATATTCAAAATATATCACACAGCTAAGGGCAATTCCATATGATTTTGAGATTAAGAAAACTGTATACGCATTTCAATTAATCAGTCAAGATATTTATCCTCAAAATGCTTCCCTTCTAAATATGTAGCCTAATTAATAAGGAACCCAGTTGTGTTCATGAGTCACTCTCACACATATTATATAATATATACGTGTATGTAGATATATATATATATATATATATATATATATATATATATATATATATATGTGTATTTATATATATATAAATACATATAAATGAACATAACCAAAGATTAAACTGGAATTTGTCACATATAATTTATAGCAGCAACTGCCAGTACAAGAGTCAAATGATGGAATCGGCCTTAATAAAAGAGAGGCAGGTAATGAACATCTCAAAAGGAGCATGGGATTCACAAATGTGATCGACAAGGTTTTCATTCAACCAATGCTTAAGAAGATTAAAGAAAGATTATCAGCTGGGGAGACCTAAATTGGCTTACCTGTGGATGGATCTCTTGGTATAAATACCACCTTTTCTGTAAACTTTTCTCATTCATATACCTGAAGAGAGAGACAGCAGTCTCTGAAATATAGTATTTTTTCTCTCTATATTTTTGTTGTTTTTATGGTGGGCTACTTTTATAAGATAAAATTCTGTTGTAACAGAACATTTTACCAGTCATATTATATATAATATATATATATATATATATATATATATATATATATATATCAATATAATATATATATATATATATATATATATATATATATATCATATATATATATGTATTTATATATATATATATATATATTATATATATATATATATATACATGTATATGTATATATATATTGTACGTAATATGTATGTATGTATGTATATATCGTATATATCTGACTGGTTAAAATGTTCTGTTACAACAGAATTTTATCTTATAAAAGTAATAGCCCATAAAAACAACAAAAATTATAGAGAGAAAAATAAAAAGACTATATTTCAGAGACTGCTGTCTCTCTCTTCAGGTATATGAATGAGAAAAGTTTACAGAAAAGGTGGTATTTATACCAAGAGATCCATCCACAGGTAAGCCAATTTAGGTTCCTTCCCCAGCTGAATAATCTTTCTTTAATCTTCTTAAGCATTGGTTGAATGAAAACCTTGTCGATCACATTTGAATCCCATGCTCCTTTTGAGATGTTCATTACCTGCCTCTCTTTTATTAAGGCCGATTCCATCATTTGACTCTTGTA
>NC_087200.1:117335917-117360917 GCF_015104395.2 Macrobrachium nipponense | reverse complement strand
ACTACAGGGTGAATCTTAGAACTTGTAACACCCCATGATACAGGCAACAAAGTCCTTAAGTTTGAAGCTAAACTTAACCCTTGTCAATAGTATGGATGTTTGTTACTTTTATTGACTGTTTTATGTAATTTAATAGCCCTTTCCCCCTTCTATTCTATTATTATTTTTAACTCGCAGAATGCTACTCGGAGGAAGAAGCCCTTGTCTGCCAGAACAATTCCCTCTTCTTCTACAACAAAACATGCCTCACGGCTGACCAATACTGTGGGGTTGCTAATCTCCGCGCTCACAACCTGACCCACTGCCACCATCCAACTGAGGGAGCTTTAGCAGCTAGTTCAGTTATTAACAAAATCTCTCCAAGCGAGGACTTCTTTTTGTGAGTGAGCCTTTGGTAAAGTGATAACAAAATGTATAGAAAAACGTACCAAAAATTGTTCGAACATCATTTCTGGTTAACTTGATGTCTTTTACTAGTAGTGGTTCCTTCTTTTGAGAAGACATTCCTTTCTGCCCTTTTCTTTATTTACCTCTAGCTGGACAAGGAAAAAGCATTCTACCTGAACCAATGTTCCGTTGGATTTCCTAATCATTCATTTCCAGTATTTGAATAAAGGACACTGATAATCTTTTTTCTTGTAGTATAACTATCGCACGCATCTAAGCTTACAAAAATATCTTACGTCCAGATTTCGAGTAACTTTTGCTGCCCTGTGTCTTTCAGGAATCGCATGCTGCATGTCACAGGCAAGACCTGGGATGACCTTGGTGTCCTGCAGTGGGAGTTGGTGGGTTACCTGGCCCTTTCGTGGATCCTGGTCGGCGCCAGCCTCTTCAAGGGGATTAAGAGTCTTGGAAAAGTAGTCTATTTTACTGCTACTTTTCCATATCTCATTCTTATCGTCCTCTTTATCAGAGGTTAGTTCTTCAACTTGAATACGTTTTTCTCCAACTACTGTCAATTTCTTTTACTTGAATACGTTTTTCTCCAACTACTTTCAATTTCTTTTAAACTACAGCGTAGTCTTCTTTTCCAATGTTGTTCCTACATTAAGAGATCGGTTGCCTGATGCGCCTTCTCCACTGCCTTCTATCAAAGGCATCACCCTAAAACAAACCTCTTCTCTCCATATCTTCCTTCACTTTATCTCGCTGTCTTATTCTCTGTCTCCCTCTCGATCTTCATTTCTTTAACAGGTTCCTCCCAAGCCCCCTGCACTCCCTTCTCGTCATCCATCCTCAACACATGCCCATGCCATATCAATTGTGCCTCTCGTATCAACCTCTGTAATCTTTACTAAGCCTGCCCTTCTTATTTCCATCCTTTTCCAATCTCTCAAGCAGCGATATTTCCATAATCAACCTCAGCATTCTCATCTCCGTTCCTGTTTTCTTCTTAGAGTACATATTTCCGATCCATACATTAACACTGGTCTCACATCCTCCCTCTTAGTTTACAGTAGATCCTATGTATTTACACTTTTCTGCCTAATCTATAATCGCGACTCTTCTTTCTCGTACTTTTATTCTGTCTCTATCTTCCCTACTGCTCACCAGAACCTCTGGTTTTATTCACATTCATCTTTGAACCTCCCCTCTCTTAAAGGCTTTTGCCACTTTCCAACCCTTTTCTGTGGGTCCTCATTTTCAGCAGTAATCACCAGATCATCGGCGTAAAACAACCCCCACAGCTCTTCATTTCCGATCTCTTCACTCAACACATCCATGACCAGCACTAACAAAAATGGGCTTAATGCTAACCCCTGGTGTAATCCAACACTAACTTCAGTTTTCTGTTCCCCAACTGCCGTTATTACTTTTGTGCATAGCATAATCGATAATTAGACGTCACATCATACATTAACGGTTAATGAATAATAAGAAATCTGAACCACTTCCATCATACAGCTGGAAATTTTTTAAAGAGATATTCATATAATGAATAAAGTAACATCACTAAGTTAATGATAAAATGCTGAGCAAGGTAATTAGCTTAAATAACTTTCAAATTTAAACACTGAATTTTAATAAAATAATCTTTTAAGTTAGAGGATGTTCACTATCAAATGGCGATTATAAAAAGTGGAAGAAATATAAATGCGCAAAAAACCGGAATGTGTTCTTATTCTGATTAATCCTTTAAGAATTCATCAAAATAAGGCCTTACATCCTATTCTTTGCAGATGTTACGAAACTAACTAATGACTGCCAAATATTTTCTGTGATTTTTGAACACCACTGACGTCGTAGGAATAATTGCATGAACAAAATCACTCAATCTTTACCTCCAGCGAGGTCACGTTTTTTGTTCGTTTGTATGCTAAAAATTCGTTTTCTTTTGGTAAAAAATATGGCACCCGGAGGCTTAACATTATGTACAAGAACATTAGTAGAAAAAAACCCTTATATGCATATCAATAAGAAAAACTCATTCTATTCCTCACAGGTCTTACACTGGAAGGCTCTTACAAAGGAATAGAATTCTACATTCTAAAATTCGACGTCACGAGACTCATGGAGGTGGAAGTGTGGGGCGATGCCGCAGTACAAATATTCTACTCAGCTGGAATATGTTTCGGAAGTCTCATTACACTGTCCTCCTATAACAAATTCAACAACAACTGTATGAGGTGAATACAGCTCTAAATTTTTCTTCGGGTGCTATACTTCCTTCAAGTTGGCAAGTCTTTGGGTGTAGGGAAGTACCGTACGCATGTATGCAAGTCACACACACACACACACACACACACATATATATATATATATATATGGGACTCGTAGGAATGCGCAACAGAAAACTAAATCTGACTTCATCAAAAGAAAGATCTTATGAAGTCTAGTTTATAAACAGAAATTAAGACTTAGTGCCGAGATTAGATTTCAATGGGAAATGTAAGGAAAACTCTAAGGATCAAATTCAAAGGGGTATATTTACAGACTAATTACTCTATGACGTATTCAAGGTGCTAGTAAGGGCGCTACTTATTATGAGAACAGCTGCTTGTAGCACTGGAAACACGTGTTCGGGATCCGATGCGTGCCGAGGACTTGGAGCGTGGATATGGAGGTAAGTGCCTAGCATAAGATAAGGAGAGGACCTCTCACAGCAGGAATGAAGGAGATAGGATACCTGAAAAAAGGGTATTTCTCTAAAAACACGTGTGTTACACACCAAGGATTGAACACCAAATATTCAGACTTGCTTTAATATAAATCTTATGTTCTCAGAATTCCTTCAAAGGGCAAGAAATGACTGAATTACTTCACAGATCGTTATTGTATTGAATGGGAGGACGTGCAACACACACCAAATTACGTTATCTCCCTTAGTGAAGTTTTTTAGCACCGCAATGAGCACTATTAAACCAAAGACAGGGAATCACAGCACTTAAATTGGATTAGTTTTTATAGAACAAGGGCTCGCCTGTGGGAGTTGACAAGGGATCACAGTGAAGGAGCGCATAAGCACAGACATAGAAAAACAAAGAAATAAATACAGAAAGAGACAAAAGGTGACTGCCAATTAACTAGCACTTTACCGTATTCGGTTATTGGATTCTGCTTTGTTCCCAATTTGTCAGGCACCGATCAGAGTAAGTAACCAGTGAAAAATAAGGACAGCGACGAATGGGGGAGGAGCTGGTTGGTTCCTGCCTTCGACTCATGAGTGGAGGGTCCGAGACGGACTGAGGACTGAGATTTGCTCATTGACCCCTTTTATCAGCTTCGTCTTGCCCTCTGGTAGTTTCTCATTAAATTTCGGATTTTGGATGTCGACAAATCGTTTTCAGTAAGAGCGGGCAAGCGGCAGAAAGAAAACAAAAAAAAAGGATAATGTATATCGGAAACTCACAGAATAGCGAGAGAAAGACATGCCTTACCAGTTTCTTTATCAAATTTTACATTACTGAATGGCAAAATGGAGTAAATATATGAGTTTTTATCACATTATCATGATTCATATACATGCATTAAGCTACAAATGTCCTTTAATATCCAATTTGCTCTACCTCGGAATTAACATATTTTCATACAAGTTAACTGAAGGGGAATCTTTTCATTGATGATAATTTCGTCTTCTAGTGGATTTGAACCAGCGGAATGAGGCGAAATCAGGACTTCAGTGACGTTGGCAGAGTCGGTAAAGTCACTTAAGTCCTGATTTCTCTTCAGTAAGCTAGTTCAAATCCACAAGAGGACAAAATTATTATCAACTAAAAAATTCCCCTTCAGTTAACATAGTGAATTGGATATTAAAGGACACTGTAGCTTAATGCACACACACACACACACACACACACACACACACACACACACATATATATATATATATATATATATATATATATATATAAAGGTTTTTGCCACAAAGGAAAAAATGAAAAGCGAGATAGCCAAGTAATTTCGGTCAAGAGCGACCCTTTACTCAGGCACAACTGAGTAAAGGTTCGCACTAGACCGAAAGTGCTAGGCTATCTCGCTTTTCATTTTTTCCTTCGTGGCAAAAACCTTTATTTATACATAGCATCATGTTTTATATACTTCGTGATCAAGTTATTCATATATACATACATACATATATATATATATATATATATATATATATATATATGAATAACTTGATCACGAAGTATGTAAAACATGATGCTATGTATAAATAAAGGTTTTTTGTTTTTGCCACAAAGGAAAAAATTAAAAGCGAGATAGCCAAGCACTTTCGGTCTAGTGCGACCCTTTACTCAGTTGTCCCTGAGTAAAGGGTCACACTTGAACGAAAGTGCTTGCTATCTCGCTTTTCATTTTTTCCTTCATGGCAAAAACCTTTATTTATATATAGCATTATATATTATATATTTATATATTAATATATATAATATATATATATTATAATATATATTATTATATTATAATATATATATCATAATGATAAATAATATTGCCAAGACCAGGAAGAACATTCTTAATTATTTGTGCTTTTGAGGTATAAAACCTTATCACCAAGCCGAAAAATTGAGGATAAGAAATCACTGAAATTACAATAAAATGAATTGCCTTACTAAAATCTTCAGTAAAAATGCTGACAAAACACGAAACGAACTGCAAATAAAAACTAAAAAATTAATCACAAAATTACTATAAAAAAATGCAAAACAAAAATAAGGTGAAATGTAAAACTACCACACCCAAAGTAAAATGGCTAATGACCCACTTGTGTCCCTACTATGAAATCACACGATAGCTAGTTGAATACCATGAGTTGTTCAATTTCAGTTTCATCCTCTTAATAACCATCAACTCTAAAATTAAAAGGTCCAGTCTATTTGAACAAAAAGACAGTACTCTAAAATCCAAGTCAGTGAAAGGATGGTCCTGTGCTAACCCTAGTTCGAACAGAAAGACCTCTGTTTCAAAATTCTGTCTGAGCTAGCGGGAACGTATGGCAGACCACACTGCAAACAGGTAAAGAAGTAAACAACACACGAATCAAGGTCCACAGGAAGAATACGCTTCTCCGTCAAAAGTGATCTTATTGTAAAAGGGTTAGCAAAAACAAACCTGAAACTAACTTGAAAAAAACTATGCTTAAGTAATTCTTGTAACTTTTTTCAGACCATGTAGTTACTATGACTGGTCTAAGACAAAAATTCTCATGTAGAAATTTTTTCACAACTTTATAAAATACAAATATGGAATAAGAATTCTCAGAAAAATAATTCAGGAGGAAGACCATGTCTTGATGAAATATCCCATATTTGTATTTTACAAAGTTCTGAGAAAATTTTCTACATGAGAAATTTTGTCCCAGACCGGTGTAGTACAGTGCTGCTAGTAAAGATGTAAGTACATTAAACTGCCTTTCTTTAGTCATAGTAGCTACAAGGCATGAGGTAGGCAGTTAGTGTAAAGGACCTCAGATTTGTATAGTTAGGAAAAATATAATGTACTTTCAAAAATTTTTATTTGTTCCTATACGATATCCAAACCCTCGGTCCTTTACAATAGGAAGACTCACTGGTTGGAGGGAGGAATCTGAGCGAGTCTCTAGAACTGACGACCTCACCACACCTGGGCGATTCCTCTTGGTCGAAAGAGTGAGGATGAATGACCTGCCTCTGACACACTGATCGGAGCCTAAGACTACAAGATCAAAAGTCAGACCTCTGGGTTTTTCCAAATGAGTGAGGAACTGTAATTCATACAAAAAAGCAATGAGGAACATAAAGAGTCGAAGGCATTAAGGCAAACATACGAGACGTTCCTGCCTTATTGCCCACATCTCCTTCTCCCCTTGCTTGAGGAATCAAAAAATACAAAATCTAAGGCAAAGAGGATCATGAGTGATTCAACCTGTCGAAACAGATGCTGAATGATTCGACATCCATGACGAAGTCATGACATGATAACCTGCCTTTTGAAGGATGATGCCGAAGACTATCCATGCAACACGTCTATCTTCTTTGCTACTGCCTGATGCAGTCTTGAAAAACAAAAACTCTTCTGATAACTCTCATAAGGGCTCGAACGTGCAGAACAAGAGTCAGCGTCCAGAGGCCTGAGGCCACTGGGATGGCAAGACAGAGAAAAAGTTTCTCATCGGTATTAGAATCTCAACTGACGAGAAACAATACTACTTATGTGACAGACTAAAGCGAGTGTGTACTCATGTCTTTCACAGTTGAATTGGAAAGAAGTTAACTTTCAAAATACTGACAGAGAAAAGTCCTGTTAATAACGAGGATGGTTCTAATCCCTGAAACTTACAGAGGACTGAAAGAGAACTTCAATTATTTCATTGCTGTTCAGCAAAAAGATCTGTGACTGCAATGAAGGCTGGAAGTCTTTAGCTGTGTAACACAGGGATGTACTGCCAGCACAAACAACTTCACTGCGAAGACTGGTTTAGGGAGGAACTCTTCTCTTTAACCTGATCTATCGCACTCCAGGGCAGACGAAGCCTTCAAACATTTACTCCAATTCGGAGTGAACAACTAGTAGTTGAACACTTTACAAATTAGAAAATGTATATAGAAGACAAAAAAAACACTGTATTTGTCTGAAAAACCATTCTGAATCATCACAGTGGCCTATGGGTCAATTGTGATAAAGCACGAGACTTACAGACTTCTGTTTGTATTGTTTGTCTGTATGGTGTTTTTACATTGCATGGAACCAGTGGTTATTCAGCAACAGGACCAACGGCTTTATGTGACTTCTGAACCACGTCGAGAGTGAACTTTTATCACCAGAAATACACATCTCTAACGCTTCAGTGGAATGCCCGAGAATCACACTCGCGGCCACCGAGGTGAAGGCCAAACAGACTTCTCTTATACCATGAGGTAAACTGAAAGATGATATTGAGTCTAATGAGACATATCTCTGTCTGGTAATTCTTGCAATGGCAAATGTGGAGCACTTGACACGAACCATAAGTGACAGTCTTAAATACAATGGGTCAAGCGCCACTTTTTTAAATATGAGAAAAATGCTCTTAAAGTTCAAACAATACCTCCACTTCTAGGAAACATATCAATTTCAACCAAGTACCATATGAAAGCCCTGCCCTTCAGAATGTTTTGACCCAAAAGAAAAAAAATATGTGGTGCACTTGCCTGCAAGCACGTGAAATGTCGCCCCCCCCCCCCCCCCCCCTTCAGATTGTGTAAAAACATGCAATAGTGCTTTAAGCATACATAAACAGTGTTACCTGAAGTCAATACACCTTCCTTGTACTACAGTAACAAGACCAACATCAATACAGCAATAATAACGATAAAAATAATTTAACCGTAAATAGTAATAATCAATAATAGCTCATAGTTCATTATTAATTTATTATTATTAATTTAATAAGTTAATAACTGAAAATAGGTGAAGGAGAAGGCAAAAAGGCAGTGTGTATTGTAAAAACTAGTGGAAATACTGTTACTAGTGAGAATACTGTACACTTACCAATACAACAATCACGGCCAGACATACATGTTGTTTTGGATAGACTGGCTGGGACTCTCACAGGAAGTTTGTATGGTGTGTGATGATTGATCACTGAGACGCTTACTAAGGGGAAATTTTCAGATTGGAATGAATTCCAGTGTTTACAATAACACTGCCGCAAAAAAAATGGTCAAGGAATGCCTTTACATAGAGGCATAATGCTGATCAATAGGAGAGCAGGATCTTATGGCGGTGACTAGCATCAGGAACCAATGGGAGAGCGGGAGGATGGTGGTGAGTCTACTCAGTTGGCGGCGCGCGAGTTTTAAAATTGCTATCGGTGGTCTGGGCAAATCTCGGGACTTTACAGCAACCTTTCGTAACCTGAACTATTTTCGTATGTAGAGCCAAAAAAATCTTCATATTTGCTTTTGTAACTTGAATTTTTTGCAAGCTGGGACTTTTGTATGTCGAGGTACCACTGTGTGTGTGTGTGTTATATATATATATATATATATATATATATATATATATATATATATATATATGTGTGTGTGTGTGTGTGTGTGTTCCCCCCGTATTCTCGTTCTCCTATTCGCGGATCACTGATTCGCGGATTTCTCTCTGGGCCATGTTTACCCATTATTTGCGGGGGATTTGCCTATTCCCAGGATTTTCTGGTGAAAATCATCACCAATTAGTGTATTTTGATGTTATTTTCATGACTTAATGCATTTTTATGGTACAAAAATGATTTACTAATTTTCAAATATTAATACTGATTAATACTGTATTAGTTAGTTTAATAAGATTACATGATATAACATAGTAAAAATAATAATTCTCTCTCTCTCTCTCTCCTACAGAGATGTATGGTTTTTTGTAGGATAAATAATTTAATTCATATTTTCAAATATTAATATTAATGTATACAGCAATAACATCAATTCATTAAAGAAAATACTATAGTGAATTAGTAAGATTTTAGTTTATAAATTTGAAAAATTATGTAAGAATGAAGGAAATCCCAGTCTTCTCTCTCAAACTCCAGGTACTAAAACTTTCAAACATATCAAGTAATGGGGACGGAGGTGGAGGAGCTGTTGTGTTGTTGCCACGAAGTGTTCAGGCAATTTCTCTCACTCTCTCATTTACTGAGACTCGAGAATTTTTATAGTACATGTACTATTTGTTTTTAATACTTTCAAATAATAATAATAATATTAATATAACTGTAATTACAAAATTCATATTATGTGATAGTATTTTAAAGAAATACAATAATCTATCCATTTCACTCTTTTAATTAAGGATAACTCCTCTCTCTCTCGCTCTCTCTTTTGCCACACAGGATATGTATGCCATAGTGGTAACTCCCTCCCTCTGTTTCGCTGGAAGCAATTTAAGTATTTTCTGAGAGAACAGAGAGATAACCACACACACACTCTCTCTCTCTCTCTTTACTGAGAAGAAAGAATTTTTATGGTACTAGTATGTAAAATGTTTATTGATATTTTCTGTTGTTAATAATAATAATAATAATAATAATAATAATAATAATAATAATAATAATAATAATAATATATCACCCTATCCGTTCTGATACCATAGTCCCATAGGATCTTTGCCTGATCGTTTTCTATCACTCCTTCAGGTTGGTGCTCGTACCACTTTTTACTGCAAGGTAGCTGATGTTTCTTGCACAGGCTCCAATGGAGGGCTTTTGCCACTGAATCATGCCTCTTTTTGTACTGGTTCTGTGCAAGTGCCGGGCATTCACTTGCTATGTGGTTTATGGTTTCACTTTTCGTATTGCACTTCCTACATATGGGAGAGATGTTATTTCCGTCTATCGTACTTTGAACATATCTGGTTCAGGCCCTAAGAACCAGATATGTTCAAAGTACGATAGACGGAAATAACATCTCTCCCATATGTAGGAAGTGCAATACGAAAAGTGAAACCATAAACCACATAGCAATTGAATGCCCGGCACTTGCACAGAACCAGTACAAAAAGAGGCATGATTCAGTGGCAAAAGCCCTCCATTGGAGCCTGTGCAAGAAACATCAGCTACCTTGCAGTAATAAGTGGTACGAGCACCAACCTGAAGGAGTGATAGAAAACGATCAGGCAAAGATCCTCTGGGACTATGGTATCAGAACGGATAGGGTGATACGTGCAAACAGACCAGACGTGACGTTGATTGACAAAGTCAGAAGAAAGTATCACTCATTGATGTCGCAATACCAGGGACACCAGAGTTGAAGAGAAAAGAGAGGGAAAAATTGGATAAGTATCAAGATCTGAAAATAGAAATAAGAAGGATATGGGATATGCCAGTGGAAATCGTACCCATAATCATAGGAGCACTAGGCACGATCCCAAGATCCCTGAAAAGGAATCTAGAAAAACTAGAGGCTGAAGTAGCTCCAGGACTCATGCAGAAAAGTGTGATCCTAGAAACGGCACACATAGTAAGAAGAGTGATGGACTCCTAAGGAGGCAGGATGCAACCCGGAACCCCACACTATAAATACCACCCAGTCGAATTGGAGGACTGTGATAGAGCAAAAAAAAAAAAAAAAAAAAAAAAAAAAAAAAAAAAAAAAAAAAAAAAAAATAATAATAAAACTGTAATTACAAAATTTGTATGTGGAAGTATTTTAAAGAGATAAAAATTACCTTTCCATTTCACTTACGTAAGGATAACTCCTCTCTCTTACTGTGATAAGAGAATTTTTATGGTAGATGCATGTGTTTATTAATATTTTCAAATAATAATAATAATAATAATAATATAACTAACTTCAAAGGACAATTCTTCCCTTCGTCTTTTTCTGTATCAATTTCCCTACCTTCTCGTGAGTCCAGTGACGCTCGGAGGTGGGAAGCTGTCAAAATTGGTCAAGTAACAGTGCCATACAATGGTCAATGTATTTAATGGTTTTTATGCAATCTTTCTCTCTCTCTCTCTTACTGAGGAGATTCTTTTTATGGTACATGTATGTAGTAAGTTTATTATTAAGGTTTTCCAATAGTAATACTATATGTGTAATAATAATACTATAAATGTAATTACAAAATTCACGTGTGAGTATTTTGAATACAATAATCTTTCCATTTCACTCTTTTAAATACTGTAAGGACAACTCTCTCTCTCTCTCTTGGCTGCAAGTGTTAGAAGTACGTACGTATATACCTTTAAGGGTACTAATGTTTAGGATTACTTTGAAATTATATTGATACAGTCTCTAAGATTAATACATTAATAAGATAATTCAAGGTAAATTTGATGCAGGATGTTACATAAGGTTTACATTTGGTGTTTCTGTTTCTTCCTTCTCTCTCTTTCTCTCTCTCTCAGCAAAAGAATTGATAAACAAACATAATTGTTCAGTCCTGTCTTTCTCCCTTCTCTGTAATAGATATATGTATTTATGGGAGGGGAAATAAGTGTTGCCTACAGAAGTTCCTTTCAATCTATTGATATCGTAAGAAGTTATTCTCTCTCTCTGTTATTGGCTGTTTATATATTTCTAATGGTCAAATGTTTAAGATGACTTTGGAATTATATTAATAATACCAAATCAATGGTATCTTTGATGTAGGATGATACTTTAAGTATACATTTGTTATTTGAACTTTCAAGATAGGCAGATATGGGCATTTTTAGAGGGGAGTTCTAACTATTCGCGGGTCCCTGGTACATATCCCCCGCGAATATATATATATATATATATATATATATATATATATATATATATATATATATATATTATTTTGTCTGTCTGCCTGCCTACATTTTGTAAATCTAAAAAACTACTGAGTCTAGAGAGCTGGAAATTGGCATTTTGATCAACTACCCTCAAATTATCAAACAAACAAAATTGCAACCCTCTAGCCTCAGTAGTTTTTATTTTTTGTTAAATTTAACCATTATTAAGAATAAAGAAAGTATCTTTGAACAAGTGAAGGGAGATGCTCATATGAATGCAGCCATTATAACAAAGTAGCATAGAGGTCTCACTGTCAAGATGGAGATTATTGTTGATCTGGCTCGAAGATAAGAGCCAGCAGTGAATTCCAGTAAGCCTTAGTGTGATTCAAGAGAAGGCTAGAAGGTTATGTGAAACATTAAAAAGTGAAAGCAGGAAAGGGAGAGCAAGTAAATTGTTTGTGGTGAGTAAAGGTTGGTTTAATTGCTTTATGGTTCAAGCTAGTTTGCATAATCTTAAGGTGCAAGGTGAAGCTGCTAGTGTTGATGAGGAAACAACAAAAAATTCCCTAGTGGGTTGGCTAAGATAATTAGGGAGGGGGGTTACTTACATAAGCAAGTGTTTAATGTGGATGGGACAGCCTTATCTTGGAAGCTTATGCCTGGCCATACATAATCTCAAAGGAGGAGAAGTCAGCTTCTTCTTCTTTCCAGCTTGTTCCCATTTTTATATGGGGTCGCCATTTCAGATGAGCCGTTTCCATCTATTTCTATCCTGCACTTCTGCCTCATCAATTCCCTTCTCATGTAAGTCTCCTCTCACACAGTCCTTGCATCTCTTTCTTGGTCTCCCACTTCTTCTTCTTCTTCCATGCACCTCCACCCCCATAGTATGTCTCCCAGCGTGTTCCTCATCTCTCCTCAACAGGTGTCCATACCATCTCAGCCTCCCCTCCTGCACTTTCTTTGATACTTCCACCACCTTAGTCGACCCCCTAATGTAGTCGTTTCTGATCCTATCCTCTCTTGTCACCCCAGACATCCACCTAAGCATTCTCATTTCTGCCACATCCATCTTCTTCTGCTCTGTTTTTCTCATACTTGCTGTTTCCGTACCATACAGCACTGCTGATCTTACCACTGTCTTGTGAAATTTTCCTTTTAACCTAAGCGGTACTCTTTTGTCACAAAGAACTCCAGAGGCCGCTCTCCAGTTGTTCCAGCCTGCCTGTACCCGATGTTTTACTTCTTCTTCCATACTTCCTCCAGCGTTAAAAAAAGATCCCAAATACTTAAAACTTATCAACTCTCCTTATTTGCTCTCCACCAAGCTGAATACTTTATCATCCCCCTCAGTGGTGGTACACATATATTGTCTTAGATCTACTTAACTCATTCCTCTGTCCTCCAGTACTTGTCTCCATCTTTCCCATTCCACTTCCAGATCTTCCCTGCTCTCTGCACACAGAACAATATCATCCGCATACAATATGTTCCATGGTACTGCCTACCTTACTTCCTCTATTATAACATCCATCACTATGTTAAAGATAAATAGGCTCAGAACCGACCCCTGGTGTAATCCTACCCTCACCTCAAAACCTTCTGTCTCCCCAACACTGCTCCTCACTCTGGTAAATATATTCCGGTACATCTCTTGTATCAATCGCACATACTTCTCTGGCACCATCTTCTCCCTCAGACTCCTCCATACCTCTTGTATCGGGACTAGGTCATAAGCCTTTTCAAGGTCAATGAATACCATATGTAGGTCCCTTTGTCTTTCCCCGAATTTCTCCATTATTTGCCTCAGACAAAATATACCATCTGTTGTTCCCCTTCCCTTCATAAATCCCATCTGCTCTTTACCTATTTGTACTTCTTCTCTCAGTCTAGCATCTATCATCCTTTCCAGTATCTTCAAAGTGTGGGACATCAATTTAATGCCCCTATAATTACCTCCCTCTTGGACATCGCCTTTCCCTTTAAAAATTGGGATCAATATACTCCCACGCCACTCATTTGGTATCTTTTCCTATTCAAGGATCTTTATCAAAAGATCGTACAGTATATCCACTCCTTCATCTCCTAATGCTTGTTACGGTGTCGAAATATCCTGGCAAGGGTCGACACAATGTTACGGCCACTGAGAGAGGTCCGCTTCAGGTTCGATATGAAATAATAAAAAAAAATATATTTCAACACCAACAGTTGAAACTGGGGATATGAATATAGAAAGAAACACTAATATGGATGGATGGATGGATTATGAAATTTAGGGACAAGCCCAAGCACTGGGACCTATAATGGTCATTCAGCGCAAAGGTTTATTTACAAGCTTACTAACAAAGGTAAATGCAGAATGGTATCTCCTATTTACATAAAAAGACAGAATCTTACACTGCATGAACTGGGGGAACAGTGAGGCAATTCAAATACTTGCTAGTCAATTTGGTAATTCAAAGCGATGGCTTCTCCAAAAGTAGAGCGGCAATTGCAGACGTCCTCTTGACTCCGCATTGCAGAAACTAGTCTACTTGAAAGGCAGGAACTACCCAAAACCTCTAGCAGGACCTTTTCTCCTCTGAAGTCTGCTCGACGTCGAGATAACACGAGATAATTCGTCCACTCCTGAAGTCGACTAGACCAATATCCAACCAACTCTCGAACAACTCTTCTGATCCTTCGTTGGTTCCTTTTTCTCGTATCTCACGGATGATCTCTGCTGCTGCTGATCTCTCACTGATAATCTGATCTGTGGCTCTTACTGAGGATATCTCTCTGTGACTAACTGGAGTCTCTCTTTTACAATCTCTCTCTTCTCCTCTCCGTCCGTTGTATTTATACGGCACTCTGGGGGCGGAGCCTACGGCGAACGTCACAGACTCGCGAGATTTCTAGAAATTCTTAGATGAATCTAGACGAGGTATTGCATCAGAAATCGCGGCATTTCTCCCGCCACTTAGGCGTGTGTTGCACTCCACAACACGCCCGACGATTCCAGAACAGCCGCGAGAAACGGCACCTCCAACACGGGCGTGAAAGCCTCCTTACTGCCGAACTTCTCGAAAATGCGTTCTCCTTTCCTTTATCTTTCTTTGCTAGGAAGCAATTACCATCACATGGCCACCCCCCCCCAAAAGAGAAAAAAAATGAAATCAACTGATTTAATTTTTTTCTAAAGAGAAACAAGAATTGAACAGCAGGGAACAATTCTGCATAAAGCTTTAACCCAGTCAAACACGCACGCTTCTCCACACACACTCACTCGTGCGATAACAGAAAATGGTTATTAGGCTACTCATTCTGAAAAAACTAGAGAGGCTATCTGCTATAACGTTATCCTTCTCTCTTACTTTTTCTGTTTTCTGAACTGATTAAAACTTATAAATACTAAAACACCTCTTGTGTTTTTCTCAAAACTGAACTCACTCAGTAATAAAACTGTTACACGGGCGGAGGCCACGGCACGGGGCGTTGTTTATAATTCTGAAGCAAATTTACATTCATTGCCTTTGCTCTACTCTTACCCACATTAACTCTATAATGTATACTTCCCCTCTTCTAATACTGAATAAAGACCTTCATACTTATAAGGTAAAAATGGACTTTCTCTCGAGACTAGTACTAAAACTTTATCTCTTACACACAAACTTCTCTCTTTTGCTCTAAGATCATGTCTTCCTTCAGTTCCCCCTTGACTTCCGTTCAGGTTTTCTTCGCTAAGTGCCAAGCACTTCCGTTCTCCTCCGCTAGTTGCCAAACATCTCTTAGATTGTTTTTATAATACTCAAGGTTAGTTATGCAATCATCTCTACCCTTACTTCTAGGCAAAGGTCCGAACATATTTATAATTACATTATCAAAAGATTCGCCTACCGAAGGAATATTACACAACTGAACTCTGGGAATTACTTGCAACGGTTTCCCGGCAATTTGATATTCATGACAGCTGAAAACATACCTCTTTACATCATTTTTCATTTTAGGCCAAAAGTACGCCCTACTAATACACTTGAAAGTTTTATTTACTCCTAAATGTCCTTTCTCATCATGTGCTAACTTCAAAATTAATTCATGAAGCTTCCTAGAAACTACGAATTTTCCTGTGATTTCCCCTTCACTACTTACTTAGGACGAACATGACACGAAACTTTGTCATTTACACAAAAAGTTTCCTTACACACATCATCCAGCTCACATTCAAAAATTCGGGTTAGTGTCTCATCCTCTCTCTGCGACTTGACTAGCTCATCCTTAACCAAAATGTTTGAGCCTAATTCATCACCGTAACTAGGACTAGATACTGGTACATTTACTACGTTACTCTCGACAGCTACACCTTCCCCTTGGCTATCACTGTTAACATCGATAGAGTCCGGTCTCTCAGCCACACTCATGCCAAGATCAACCTCGCTACCTCTATCACATTCGTTCGAATCCACGAACTCACTCACGTTCGAATCCACAAACTTACTCACGTTCGAATCCACAAACTTACTCACGTTCGAATCCACGAACTTACTCACATTCGAATCCACGAACAAATTATGATCGTAGTCTATGTCTGTATCTAAGCCCGACCTAGTTACTACCATTTCAGGCACTGCAATATTCCTCACAACAGGATTCACATTCTTGGATATAGCTAAGTCATTACCGACAATAATGTCAACGCCAAACTGTCCACAACTGCAAGTTTTACTTCTCCTGACACTACCTGACTTTCTAAATTCAACTTCAACAAAGGACAAAGAACACAAGTGTTAGAAAATCCACCTAACATGACTTTCTCTTCCATATTGATTTCTGCCCTGTTCGGCACACACTCTCTTCGAATCAGTGAGACAGCAGCCCCTGTGTCTCGAAGCAAGACTACTTCTCTCGAATCTACTCCTCCAAGAGAGGAAACTACGCCTTCTGACAGAAATTCACCAAAAACTTTCCTAGTTTCTCTCAACACATCATTCCTACTTGACAAAAGGTTAACTAGAGATACTGGTTTCTTACCGTCCTTCCTTTCTGCTGCACAATTTCTCGCTAAATGCCCTTTCCCATTACATCGGAAACAAGTTAATTCTGAGCCACTAGATGCCAGTTTACTCTTACAAACCTAAGACGTATGACCAGGTTTTCCACATGTATAACAGGAATAGTCACTTTTACTCGCATTGCTATTACTAGGACCGAAACCTTTACTGCTTTGTACTCTACCAAACGAAGGATCATTTCGTTCCTTACTAACACTCAAATTATGAATTAGACTATATTCGTCAGCTAGCCTAGTTGCTCCTGCAAAAGATACTTCTCGCCTATCCTCTATATACAGTTTAATCTCAGGGGATACGTTATCTTTGAAGTTTTCTAACAACACTAAGTTCTTCAAACAATCAAAATCCACAACCTTAGCAGAAGTTAACCAATCAAAAAACAGCCTCTCTAACTTCTTACCGTATTCTACATACGTAATATTTTCATCCTTTCTCAAATTTCTAAATTTCTTACAGTACGCCTCTGGTACTAACCTATATGCGCTAAGAACAGTTTCTTACACGATATCGTAATTATCACATTCCTCCTTAGACATGCAACTATACACAGTAAGTGCCCTACCACTCAAAACTGACTGCAAATATAAAGTCCACGTTTCTTTAGGAGAACCTACTCGTTCCATTAACCCTTGAACGCCGAAGCGGTAAATAAAAAAATGACTCCCGTGTGCCAGAGGGGTTTGAGAGTGAGCGCGGAAGCGGAAAAAATATTTTTTTTTAAAAATCACAGCGCACTTAGTTTTCAAGATTAAGAGTTCATTTTTGGCTCCTTTTTTTGTCATTGCTTGAAGTTTAGTATGCAACCATCAGAAATGAAAAAAATTATCATTATCATATATAAATAATGCGATATATGATAGCGCAAAAACGAAATTTCATATATAATTGTATTCAAATCGCACTGTGCGCCAAACGGTTAGAGGTAACAAGTTACTTTTTTTTCGTTGTAATGTGCACTAAATTGCAATCATTTTGGTATATAACACATTGTAAAACGATAAAAGCAACACAGAGAAAATATTATCACAAAATGATGCATGAATTCGTAGCGCGCGGACGTAAAAAAATAATTTTTTAAAAAATTCACCATAAATAGAAATATTGTTATAGAGACTTGCAATTTGTTTCAAAATGAAGGAAAATGATTGAATATTACGATACTGTAAGAGTTTTAGCTTACACATGCAGTTTTCGACCATTTCGAAAGAGTTAAAGTTGACCGAATGTCGAATTTTTGTTTAAAATTTTTTTTTATATGCAAATATATAAAAAATGAGAAATGCTACAACCTTCCCATAATTTTTGTTATATTGTACATGTTTTTGCGCACATTTTCATATATAAAACTCTAAATATAGCGTAATATGAAAAGGCACAAATATTAGGAGAATGTGACCTACGCGTTTCGGAGATTTTCGGCCGAGAATCGGCGCGCGGACGGAATAAAAATATTTTTTTCAAATATTCACCATAAATCGAGATATTGTTCTAGAGACTTGCAATTTGTTTTAAAGTGAAGATAAATGATTGAATATTACTAGACTGTAAGATTTTTATGTTACAAATGCGTTTTTTGACCATTTCGGTTGAGTCAAAGTTGACCGATCGTAGTTTTTTTTCCTATTTATCGTACTTTATATGCAAATATTTCAAAAATGAGAAATGCTACAACCTTCCAATATTTTTTGTTATATTGTGCACATTTTTGCGCACATTTCCATATATAAACCTCTAAAAAAAGCGTAATATGAAAAGGCACAAATATTAGGAGAATGTGACCTACGCGTTTCGGAGATTTTCGGCCGAGAATCGGCGCGCGGACGGAATAAAAATATTTTTTTAAAATATTCACCATAAATCGAGATATTGTTCTAGAGACTTGCAATATGTTTTAAAGTGAAGATAAATGATTGAATATTACTAGACTGTAAGATTTTTATGTTACAAATGCGTTTTTTTTTTGGACATTTCGGTTGAGTCAAAGTTGACCGATCGTAGTTTTTTTCCTATTTATCGTACTTTTATATGCAAATATTTCAAAAATGAGAAATGCTACTTAACAATTCCAATATTTTTAGTTATATTGTGCATGATTTTTGCGCACATTTCCATATATAAACCTTTAAAAAAAGCGTAATATGAAAAGGCTCAAATATTAGGAGAATGTGACCTACGCGTTTCAGAGATTTTCGGCCGAGAATCGTCGCGCGGAGGGAAATTTTTTTTTTTTTTTTTTTCAAAAATTCACCATAAATCGAGATATTGTTCTAGAGACTTGCAATTTGTTTTAAAATGAAGATAAAGGATTGAATATTACTAGATTGTAAGATTTTTAGTTACAAATGCGTTTTTTTGACCATTTCGGTTGAGTCAAAGTTGACCGATCGTAGTTTTTTTCGTACTTATCGTACTTTATATGCAAATATTTCACAAATGAGAAATGCTACAACCTTCCAATATTTTTTGTTATATTGTGCATGTTTTTGCACACATTTCCATATATAAATCTATAAAATAAGCGTAATATGAAAAGGCACAAATATTAGGAGAATGTGACCTACGCGTTTCGGAGATTTTCGACCGAGAATCGGCACACGGAGGGGAAAAAAAATATCTTTTTCAAAAATTCACCATAAATCGAGATATTGTTCTAGAGACTTGCAATTTTTTTAAATGAAGATAAATGATTGAAATATTCTAGACTGTAAGATTTTTATGTTATAAATGCTTTTTTTTACCTTTTCGGTTGAGTCAAAGTTGACCGATCGTAGTTTTTTTCGTACTTATCGTACTTTATATGCAAATATTTCAAAAATGAGAAATGCTACAACCTTCCAATATTTTTTGTTACATTGTGCATGTTTTTGCGCACATTTCCATATATAAAACTATAAAATAAGCGTAATATGAAAAGGCACAAATATTAGGAGAATGTGACCTACACGTTTCGGAGAATTTTCGGCCGAGAATCGGCGAGCGGAGGGGAAATTTGTTTTTTTTCAAAAATTCACCATAAATCGAGATATTGTTTTAGAGACTTGCAATATGTTTTAAAGTGAAGATAAATGATTGAATATTACTAGACTGTAAGATCTTTATGTTACAAATGCGTTTTTTGACCATTTCGGTTGAGTCAAAGTTGACCGATCATAGTTTTTTTCGTACTTATCGTACTTTATATGCAAATATTTCAAAAATGAGAAATGCTACAACCTTCCAATATTTTTTGTTATATTGTGCATGTTTTTGCGCACATTTCCATATATAAACCTTTAAAATAAGCGTAATATGAAAAGGCACAAATATTAGGAGAATGTGACCTACGCATTTCGGAGATTCGCTGCCGAGAATCGGCGCGCGGAGGGAATATAAATTTTTTTTTCAAATATTCCCCATAAATCGAGATATTGTTCTAGAGACTTGCAATTTGTTTTAAAGTGAAGGTAAATGATTGAATATTACTAGACTGTAAGTAATTTGCTTACCCCAAAAAAAAAAATTTATAATATATAAATAATAAATATATTATATATGTATATATATATATATATATATCTATATATATATATATATATATATATGTGTGTGTGTGTGTGTGTGTATATATATATATATATATATATATATATATATATATATATATATACTATATATATATATATATATATATATATATATATATATATATATATATATATATATATATATATAATTTTTTTTTTATACGTAAAATATATATATTACATTCTTCGATTCTGGTACCAATACATAAATAAAAGGAATGCAGGTGACACTTCTCTTTTCGCATAATAATGATGTCTTATAAAAATTGTTTATTATTTTATCATGCACACATTCAGATATATAAAAAAATTGTAATAAATATAAAAACAACTAAATATAAAATAAATGCAGAATACTCACTCGTAATCCTGACTCTTCGTTCTATTCTTGTTTTCTCCCTCCTCCATTGAAGAGTCTTGCATTTTTTTCCACTCGACATGACGAGGTACAGGTGGAGGAGGGAGACGCGCGCTTACTGCTGATGGACCCCAGCGGCCCTGTGCGCCCTCCGCTGTCGGTTTAGGGGGCGCGCTCCAATACATGACCTTAGTGTGGTACTTTCGGTCACACTCCCCTATCCTGCAAAGAGCAACTTTGCAGATACGACAGAAGAACCGGGTGTCTCTCCTTCTGCCATTCATATGGCACACCCGGCACCGTTTCTGCCTTTGCCCTTGTAAGGCCTCCAGTATGTGTTCCCCTGGCTGCAGCCGACACGCAGGGTCCACTACCCGACGAGAAGCGGTGATGGCAGGGCCGGCAGCAAGAGGGGCGTCGTCAGCAGGGGCGGCAGCAGCAGGGGCGGCGGCAGGTCGAGCGAAGTTGGCCCTCCTATCTGCCCTTTCCTCTAGGGGCAGATCTGCAGCTCGGGGCAGGGGGTCAGTTATGGAAGGCCACTCATCGGGATCGAAGTTGATGAGGGCATTCCCAGCTACCTCTAGGAACTGTATGTAGGTCAACCTCGGAAGATTGTCACCGCGGTACCCACAGTACACTATGTAGGCATTTTGGAGGGCCAACTGAAGGATGTATTTGAGGAGCTTCTGTGTCCACCTTCTGGTTCTCCTGGCGAAGGGATAGTACTGGATGAGCTGATCAAAGAGATCAACTCCTCCCATGTGCCTGTCGTAGTGCCCAATGACGGTAGGCCGCTCGGTACGAAACTCCTCAAACACAACTCGGCCCTGTCGACGTGTCTTCTTCCGCTGTACGATCTCTTCTTGGATGGGTTCATGACTCGTCGTAATCATGGGGACGAGTCGGACACCCTTCCAACAGATGAAGACAGCGCCCTTCCACCGCCACTCTGTCTCTCCTCTTGCCAGGTGTTGAGGATGACTAGCGAACCTCTTGAGGACATTCGGGGCCCCACGCACCAACCGAAGGGTACCACTGACGTGAACACCTGCTTCATACAGTTCCTGGGCCAGGGATACCGAGTTATAATAATTATCCATAAACAGGTGATATCCCTGGTTACGGAAACGTCCCACAAGGTTGAATACAGTGTCACGCAGCGTGGAGAAGACCACGGTATACACTGAAAAGTCCACAACGTATCCAGTGTTGGCCTCGGTAATGAGAAAGAATTTCACACCATATTTCTTGGCTTCTTGGGGTTATACACTTTTATACTAAGACGTCCTTTGTAAGGCATCATCCCCTCATCCAAAGACAGGTTCTTTCCAGGAATCACGAGGTTACTACACAGCTCACGGATATAATCCAACACTGTACTCACTAAATTGAGGTGATCACTGTTATTCCGGGGTATGGCCCTTCGGTTGAAGGCGTTGAAGTACCTGTCCAACGCCAGGAAATTATCACGGGACATAACGCCAGGCACATTCGGCATACATAAAAAATAATTTCTCCTCCAATATTGCCTGACGTCGACAGCAGGTGTCATACCAAAATAAATGTGGAGCCCCAAAAAATGCGCCATGTCAATGAGGTTGCAACCCCGCCAGTAATACGACAAGGTCGTCCTCAGCTCATACCGGCAGTACCGAGCGTAGTCCACCGTCTCGTGTACCAGGTATTCCAGCAATGCCCGCGTCAGGAAAAGCTGGATGAACCCCAAAACAGTCAGGGGTACTGGTACGGTGATCCCAGGGGTTGCCGTGAAGGGGTGCAAATTAGGAGGGGTGGGGTCCTCCGTCCACCCCTCGTCACTCTCCGACGACCGACCTTCACCTTGGCTGGCGCGACGAGCCGACCTTCTACGTGCGGGCACGATATTGCACACTACCCACCCCCGTTGGCCCATCACCCTCACTTAGGCCCTCACTTTCTGTATCGTCCTCTGCTATAAAACTTGACCCCGTATCCCCACCCTCCTCCTCCTCAGATTCCCCCTCGTAAGCACTGAACCCACTGAATTCGAGCTCACTTTCGGGATGTGAGCCTCGAACGGACATTGGGGGCAGATATTCATCCTCACTTTCATCGGGACTGATGTCCTCATCACTCGATGACCATCCGCCATCAAAATGAGGACTTGCGACATGTTCCCGATCAAGCTCCGATAGATATTCATCTATGTCCCTTGGTTGGAGGCCTCCCAAATGCTTACGAATGCCCCTAAGGACGCCCACATGCTTCCTAGGGGTAACCAAAGGCATACGCTGTGTTCCTAAAACACTTTCAGCCACACGTGGCCGCACAGAAAGGCCTTGAGGCGCGGGGTCATGCTGGGTGCTTGGCCCCTCGCCAGCATCCAGGTCCAAAACTCGCCTTACACGATCCCTTCCGACGGGTAAAACGCGCCTTTCACGGTTCACACGTCGTTGAGACATATCTATGAATGTCCTGTAGCAATACAAATGCTCAAAGTCTCGCACAAGTCCAGAAAAACACGCTTTTCACGAAAGATCGCTCTCGGATGGTGCGCTACTGATGCTGGCTGGAGCGAGAAGAAGGGATATCGCGCATGCTCACCTGGGTCACGCTTCAAAACAAAACAAGGCCTTGATCCATGAACTCCCAGCATCCCCCAAGGTGTGTGATTCAAAAGTTTTAGGCTGGTAGGCCTATAAGTATTTTTCCGCGAATTTTAAAAAAAACTTTTGTATGTCGACGTAAAATACGTCCAGTCGGCACCCGACAGACAATTTATCTCGACGTAAAATACGTCCAGTCGGCGTTTAAGGGTTAACTTCTCAAAACACATGAAATATGTCGTAACATCTTCCTCATCAAACTTTGGTACTAATTTTAGCACTGCACTCATTCCTAACGTATCAGCTCCGTTTTCGTTCTTGCCTAACCGACTGATACAAGTAATTTCCCTTAACCGAGCAATTTCCAACTCATGCATACGCTCTTTCTCTCTCTCTTCCTGCTCATGCATACGTACCTTTTCTCTTTCTTCCTGCTGCATTACCAACATCTCTCTCTCTTGCTGCATTTTCATTACTTCTCTCTCTTGCTGCATTTTCATTGCCTCTCTCTTTCTCTTGCAGCATTATCATTGCTTCTCTCTCTTTCTCTTGCTGCATTTTCTCTCTCAGCCGCTCTTTCATCTCTCTCATACTTTTCTTTCTTTCTTTCTTTTCAACATACTCACGGAGATCATTCCCCTCTACACCTAGTAGCTTACCTGACTCAATAAACTCTTTCACCATCTCACTCATTCTGATTCTTTCTATATCCTCCCTGTTTCAAACTGTTAAAGTGTTGATAGCCTAAGCAAGGTCGCCACAATGTTACGGTGTCGAGATATCCTGGCAAGGGTCGACACAATGTTACGGCCTCTGAGAGAGGTCCGCTTCAGGTTCGATATGAAATAATAAAAAAAAATATATTTCAACACCAACAGTTGAAACTGGGGATACGAATATAGAAAGAAACACTAATACAGCAAAGGTTTATTTACAAGCTTACTAACAAAGGTAAATGCAGAATGGTATCTCCTATTTACATAAAAAGACAGAATCTTACACTGCATGAACTGGGGAAACAGTGAGGCAATTCAAATACTTGCTAGTCAATTTGGTAATTCAAAGCGATTGCTTCTCCAAAAGTAGAGCGGCAATTGCAGACGTCCTCTTGACTCCGCATTGCAGAAACTAGTCTACTTGAAAGGCAGGAACTACCCAAAACCTCTAGCAGGACCTTTTCTCCTCTGAAGTCTGCTCGACGTCGAGATAACACGAGATAATTCGTCCACTCCTGAAGACAACTAGACCAATATCCAATCAACTCTCGAACAACTCTTCTGATCCTTCGTTGGTTCCTTTTTCTCGTATCTCACGGATGATCTCTGCTGCTGCTGATCTCTCACTGATAATCTGATCTGTGGCTCTTACTGAGGATATCTCTCTGTGACTAACTGGAGTCTCTCTTTTACGATCTCTCTCTTCTCCTCTCCGTCCGTTGTATTTATACGGCACTCTGGGGGCGGAGCCTACGGCGAACGTCACAGACTCGCGAGATTTCTAGAAATTCTTAGATGAATCTAGACAAAGTATTGCATCAGAAATCGCGGCATTTCTCCCGCCACTTAGGCGTGTGTTGCACTCCACAACACGCCCAACGATTCCAGAACAGCGGCGAGAAACGGCGCCTCCAACACGGGCACGAAAGCCTCCTTACTGCTGAACTTCTCGAAAATGCGTTCTCCTTTCCTTTATCTTTCTTTGCTAGGAAGCAATTACCACCACAATGCTTTCCATGCCTCCACCGGAATCATGTCTGGTCCAGTTGCCTTCCCATTCTTCATCTTCTTCAG